>NC_092211.1:1996697-2003913 GCF_043381705.1 Parasteatoda tepidariorum
AGAAAACCTAACAATCAATTGATATTCACAAGAGACGTACCTTGACATAACCTTAAATCCGTCGCATTGTCCGTGGGATTGTTTTCACTCATTTTTTACAATTGTTATCCACAAAATTTGAAAATAAAAAATACTACCCTATTAAATTATATGTGTATCAAAACAAACTAAAAAAAAATATTTATAGAAAAACAGTACTTTTATGACCTTTATTATTTTTATGCTAGTGAGAACCGAAACAATATGGAAATGAATGAGGGAAAACTGGATCCTACCACATGATTTCCCGGCCAATAAAAATGTAGCGTTGGACGTTTAACGCAACCTTGTTGGAAGTCGCATAAGAAGTATAACTTCAACAATGAATTTAGTCGAATTAGAGAGTTTAGTGGATTGCGAGATGCTAAAGATAAAATCAATCACATTCGAACGAAAACCCCGGTCTTTGATGATAAGTTTTAGGTAAAAGAGCTCTTCATTGAGAAGATAACTATTAGAACAAATTTAAGAAGTACAGTAAACAAGTGCGCGTAAGGCAGCTATCTATTGTTTAAGGTGATGTTTATGTTATGAGTGGCAACTGAAACCGCAAATATGATTTCCGATGAACAGAAGTTAGAAATTCATGCAATTACGAGTAATAAGAACCTCCAAGAAAGTTAAACACTTATTACTTGTCCGAACGTGAATTGCATAAGGAAAATCTATAAAATGCATACTATTAATAACATGACCAGCATCAGCATTGTCCAACAATGTCAGCATTACTTATCAATGATGTTCAACTTTAATGGTAAATTTTATCGAATGATAATTGACTTAACTATTCACTTCTTAAGTCAACTGATCTGATTAATTTGAAGTAAAACTCCTTGATTTATTAGAATTTCTTCTTATACAAGATAAGTCCAAAATTGTTTAACATTGATCATTGATTGTACTTAAACTTGATATTCCTCAAAAGGCAAAAATCACTTTGTTTATAAAATATATGATTATTATAATTTCATCTAGGCATATTTTGTAGATCTGTTAATCGTGTCAAAATGAATGTACATCCATATGAGAAAAATATCTGTAAGAAGAATTAAGCTTTGGGAAAACAGAACGTGTGAAAAAATAAGAATTAAAACAGAAGTAATTTTACACTAAGCAGCCTAAAGGTCTTTTCCTAACAAATTTCCTAACAAAATGTAGGCTATATCATGCAATAGTGTGAGCAATTTTACACCAAGCATTCGGTAACACTCAACAGTTTCCAAAATTATTGCAAAAAGCACTGAAACCTACTCACTGAAAACAAAAAAATACATAAGCATTTTCTAAATTAGACCCGTTTGCAAACCCATGCATTTCGTTTGAAGTTATTTATACAAAGTTTCGTCCTAAAATCTGTCTTTCTCAATTCACATATTTTCACCTAGAGCTCACAAAAGTGTTCAACTTTTGATAATACCCATGAAGTTAAGAATTGATAAATGGTTGGAGTATTGTATGGTGCTTCAATTCATACTAGGACTGGAATATTTATTTATTTATTTTGGTCAAAAGAAATCTTTCTTTGTTTATTTAAAAATACAACAAAATTAATGTCCGGTACTTCGTTTAAATTAATTAATTATCATATTTTCGGTAAGGTTTTCAGTCTATTAACAGTTGAGTTAGAGTGCAAGAAACGCAGATCATTAGAATGAAAGTTATTCACGGTGTACTGTTTTCCCCCCTACTGTATATTGAAACAAATCTAACTGAAAATATACGCTATTTTCACGCTTTTAGTTTTTGAAGTTTGAAGGACATAATTATCGTGATGTCTTAACATCAACTTTATCCTTTTCCAAGTGAATATTTATGTCTGCAAGTGAAATCCAGTTCCCTTTTTCGAAATCCAATCAGAAGGATTGCATACTGTTCCCGAAAAATATATTTTCCCGAATCTTTTAGTTTTTGAAGGCCTTAATTACCTGATATCTTGACATCAACTGTGACATCCTTTTCCGTAATAATATTTATGTGTGCATGTGAGTCTCTGCGCCCTTTCTGAAAATTTTTATTTCTAGTCGGTAGCCATGGGAAAGAGAGTTAATAGGGAATTGCATTGTAGCTCTAGCTCAATCCATTATTTTATAAGGTGGCACATTTTTTTTTTAAATAAAATCTGATTCAAGCTAAAAATTTAATACTTTGATGCCTTTTTGATATAATTTGTAGCTTTTGATGCATTTCAACCTTTGCTACTTCGTCCCTAAAAATGTTACATTAGTTTTAAAAACAGGGGTTGAGATGTTTTCATAAATGATGGCATTGAACAATGGGCAGACATGAAATATTGGTAAGAGTTTGTAAACATTTACTTCTCTTTATTTGATATTTCATAAGTGTATTAACAAACAAATCCTAATGGGCTTAAATTTCCTTCGTTCTTACACGAATCTTAAGAACGTATAAGAGAATGATAAATGAGAGAACCTATATAAATGAACCTATGCATTCAAAAATGTTTATTGTAGTCCCAAGTATCAAACCAAAATATAAAATTATTTAAAGTGTCTAATGTTTTCAAGTAAAAGAGCAATAATAATATATGAACAAAAAGAAAATGAAAGAAAAATAATATCATTTAACAGTCAAAAATTACATTAAACTTTCTTTTCTGTCTTGTCTTTCAACTAGTTTGATAAATTATGTTTTAAAAATTAAATAAGCATATTACTATTCGTTTGCTATTCATTATATTTCATTCAATTATTTCAGCCATAGTTCTCAATATATCCATTGATGAAAGGGAATATATATATCTTTATCATCCTCCAGAAGGGTTAATATCCATTCACAATCCGTACCGCATAGTCAATCCTCACATTGAAGGCTTCACTTTATCATTGAAAACACAACGACATACTTTTCATTTAAAGAAGGTAACTCTATTTATATTTTAAAACTCATACTTTTATGCCATTAACTAGCTGAATATATGTTCTTCGCATTAAGTACAAATAATCAAACTTTTAATCGCTATTTATCTATACTACGATATAGTGCAATAAATTGAACTAAGTTTATAAATATGATAAATTAAACCAAGTTAAAGCATTTTTTTTACAATTATTTCAAATGACTATTAAAAGAATCGATCTAGATTAATCGATCTAGATCAGCCACAGGGTGCTCAAAAATACTAATTTTCTTTTGTGATTTATAGTCAGCCTCTCAAACTTTTGAAAAATTTAAAATTTATTGATAAGTAGAACAAAAAGTACGATCTAAACGCTTCTTAAGTTATAAATAGTTTATTCTTATCTCACCCCGCCCTAATTTAGGGCATACGAGAGTTGATACATAACACAAATCATACATTAAAAATACGTCAATCTCTAAAAGTTACATCAACAGTGAATATAAGAATCTGAATATCTAAAATAATGTTCAGTACAATTCTATAAAACAAGTTAAAACCAAATAAAATAATAAAGTAGTAAAAAGGTTTAAAAAAAAACACAAAACACCCAAAAACCAATAAATGTTAAAACTTTGCAGGAACATGCAAAACAGTGATAAAATATAGAAGTTAAAATTCGATAAAAAGGTTAAAAGGCAGAACAAGTTAAGAATCAAAACAATCAGTTAAAAGTTGATAAAAACAATGCTTGTTAAATTAAAAATCTATAAAAACAATACAAGTTAAAACGTAGAGAAGTTTAAAATGAAATTAGATAGAAATACAAGACACCAGCAATAGTGTTCGCAGGCTCCGAGCATAGTTAAATGTGGTTCAGAATGTCCTCCAATGTTACCTTTATAATTTTTTTAACGATGTTTCTACAGACCAACTTAGCAAAGCATTGGTGCAAATTTTGTCCTGCAAAATGGTTTCCACGGAGTGTATGGAAGTGTGGGCAGTTCATGATCAAGTGTTCGATTGTCTGATTGTCCCCACAGTAGGTACAATTTGGGTTTTTATTGAAAAGTCTATTTTGGTATTCTAAGTTATAAGCTTGGCTTAACCCCGTCCCGCCTCCGGTGGGAGGCATCCGGGGATACTGGTTACCCGAGGTGGATTTTCGTGACTGCTCAATAGGAAGAGTTACTTGGAAGAGTGTCTGGCAACGAGAAGATGGCAACACGTCTCGTCGAGGGTTGGCCCGCAGACCTAAAGCACCCCCTCCGAGGAAGTGGGGTGGGAGCACGGGTGCACAGAGCGAGCAGGCGCCAGGCCGGCCTGGGCGCCTCACGCGTACAGCAGCCAATTTATTTAAATTCAAGTAGAGTTACATGGCATGGATACAGTTCACAGATGTAGAGAATCCCAGGCGCAAATACAAAATCAAGTACCAACAGAAGTAGAGATGATCCATTAAACAAACATAATGTAGTTTTTACAAGTTAAAATGATAAATATAATGGCAACTATGAACAGAAGTAAAGATGATCAGTACAACAGACGATGTATGGTTTTTACAGGTGATTAAAGGGGCCGTGCGACGCGCCCGCACTGCTCAGTGATCAGTTATAGCAATTACAATAATGGGTTGAGACAGATACAATGATGATGATTACAGTGGAAAGCATGAACAGAAGTAAAGATGATCCGTTCAACAGACATAAGTTAATTGATTGAAATAACAGACAGAAATAAGTTAATTGAATGATAAAATTCAGTGGTTGGTTGAAACAAATTTAAAAATGGTAAATACAGTGGGAATTATGAACAGAAGTAAAGATGATCGATTACACAAACAAAATATGGTTTTCGTATGGGGGGTTGTGTGACGAATCTACAGCTTTCAATAAGTCAAGGTCTAATTGGCATTATATCCGCGAACTGTAGCAAGATTTCGATCTGTGTAGTGATTGTAATGAATAATGATTTGACGACTGTGGGGAGTGTTATCTGTCAATGATTTCCGGCGTGTGTCTCTCGAAGTGTGACTTGATTATTTCAATGATTCCCTGTTTGATCTGTTTGTTTCTCCAATTTTGTCTCAATTGTTCGTAATTGAACCCGGCAGGGAAAAAGCCTGTTCTTATGGTTTGGTATTCAGGGCATCTGATTAGTATGTGGTCCAGATTATCGGTGGTGCTACATGAGGGGCAGTTAGGGTCTTTATGATGAAAGCGGGCCTGATAGGTGTACTGGGTACCGTGATCTGTTAAGAATTGGTTGAGGTAAAAATTACTGTTTAATGTTCTTGGGTTGACGTTTTTAATTAGATTATACGTGTGACGACCCTGTTCATGTTCCTCATCCCATCTCTTCTGCCATATGTCCAAAATCTCGTCTCTCTTTTGCTGCCGAATGGTTCTTCTTGATGGGCAATTATAAGTATCGATTTTTTCAAGTTCGCAGGCCTTTTTGGCATAAATGTCCGCTTTTTCATTTCCTTCGTGTCCAACATGGGCCCTTATCCATGACAAGCCGATGTTGTTTTTGTGGTGCATTTTTATCATAGTTACGAGATAGTCCACGTCTTTCGGCCGCTCAAGTGCTTGGAGGCCCGAAAGTGAGTCTGAGAATATGTTGACGTCTCCACTGATCCCGTTCATGTTAATGAACATTATTGCCTGAAGTACTGCCCACAGCTCAGCTTTAAATACTGTGGAATTTTCACAAAGTCTGAATTGGCATTGGTCAATCTGGTTACTGTTCTGGTAAACTACGAAGGCGCAGCCGACTCTGGTCTCGTTATTATATGTCATTCTTGACCCATCAGTGTAGATCTCCATTCCCATGTTTGTTGGTGGGTTAAAATTAAAAGAGATTTGATAGTGTTCTGCGGGATGTTTATATAGTAAGTCAATCTGTCTATCAGTTGGTTTGTCATGTAAATAGATTTTAGAGATGTCGGCTTCTGTTCTGACGACCAGGTCAAGTGGTATAGTTCCTGCAAGAATTTGTAAAGCCGAGGTGGACGTAGTGCTATAAGCCTTGGTTATGTTTAGCAAAGGTAGTCTCTCTATTTTCCTAATCTTGTTAAAAAATTTTACCTTCTCACTGTACCAGATCTCAGCTCCATAAATTACGATTTTTTGGGTACACTGTAAGTAAATCAGCTTTATGCAAATTAATTCTAAGTTATAAAAAAATCATCTACGTATTTCTTGAAAAATGTAAAAAATTTTAAAAACTGTAAGTGCTGCTTCCATTATTGTAAGTAGAATTGGTCGTAACAGAAGAAAACCTTGATTAATTCTAGAGATACAGTAATAAAGATCTCAGAAAAGAAACATTCGAGGTTTTTTTCCCGATCAAAATGTAAAAATTTGTCCGAAGTGTTTTAAGAAAATCGTTAAAAGTGTAAAACTAAACATTGACTGCCATAGCGTCAAAGAGTACCTAAGAGAACTGTAATCGATGTAATCATTTTGGGGCACATGGCGAAAGACTGTCAGAATAACCAATTGCAATAAAACCTACTGCTTCCATTGTAACGAGATCGAATATCACGCCAAAACCGGCAAGTCAAAGATCAAATGCGTTAACTGCCACGAAACAAAAGTGAAGTTTGCATCAGTCTTGAAAGTTGACCAGAAGTCCTGTCCGTATACCAATGAGCAATAGATAGAATTGAAAGAAAAAAAATTTAACGGCAACTAGGCTGATCCTGGAATACAACTGTGATTGTAAGCCAATCATGACATTCTTGAATATGCTGTATCTATCAAATTCATTATTTTTTTAAATTATTATTTAAAAAAAATTTGTAATTGGTTTTAATAAAGCTGGTTCGAGCCTTTAATATATATTATTATAAAATGTATATTATTATAAACTTATAATAATATTAATACATTTAAAAAAAATTTAAGTAAAAATGATTAATTCAAATAAATTACTATTTAAAATATGACCATTTATATTAGACTCGATTTATAAAAAATAAATACATTTTGTAATATTTGTTAATTCATTGGGTGTTCTGATATTTTTTTGATGCTACTAGTAATTTTTGCTAACCTTTATATTTGTTTTCTTGGATAACTAGTATTAAATATTATAGTTTAATCAATATTATTTTGATTATCATTGTCTCTTATATGTCAAAAGCATACCTTATTATTCTTATTTAATTTACATATATATATGTATATATATATATGAATAAAAAAGGGGGGGAATATATTGACATATTGACTCGAAGAATATGTTTTGCGGATATAATCGTGTGGGCTGAAGAAAAGATTATATCTTTTTTTTCAGGATTTTTAAATATATATA
>NC_092211.1:2003953-2011794 GCF_043381705.1 Parasteatoda tepidariorum
TATATATATATATTCAAATTTTTATTCTATGAAATACATTTAACTCTTACCTATATAAAAGAATAACTAAAATGTTTACTAACAGTAACTTAATGTTTATAGCTTTAGAAAGATACAATCCGTAAATTACTTTGAAAACATATTGATATGCATCTGAGCATTCCAAATCATATTATTAAAATTGAGAGGAGGCAGGTTGCTTTAAAAAAAATTCCAAACGAGTTGTTTACGAGATAAACGCCAACAGCCATGAGGTGAGTCACCAAACAAGATAGAGTCTAAAACGCTGTTGGATTCGCGGCCACAGAATTCATTGGCTACAGAAGAGTTGGCGCTGTGGACCTTGGATTTACTGTTTGGTGCGGGCAGGCTTTCTAAGCTTATGTACGAGATTGTGCTGCTGTCCTTGCTTGCTGTCCGCATGTTTCGACCTAAGGCATCTTGGATTTCTTTGGCTTAAAGTTTCAATTCTTAAATATCTACATTTTGGGACACACTTCTCACATTGAATTTTGTGATTTAATTCAGATGATTATGTGTACAAATGCTTTAAAATCTTTTATCAATTTTTGTACCAGTAGCGAAACACAAAGGTGAGGCCAGAGATACATATTCCACATTCATCGAATGGTTTTAATTTTTCTTACTCT
This sequence comes from Parasteatoda tepidariorum, assembly GCF_043381705.1. Classification (NCBI taxonomy): domain Eukaryota; kingdom Metazoa; phylum Arthropoda; class Arachnida; order Araneae; family Theridiidae; genus Parasteatoda; species Parasteatoda tepidariorum. The sequence goes on from NC_092211.1 coordinate 2,004,604, forward strand.
ATTTGTAGGTGGTGAAGAAACTTCTTCCATATCCATATGACACGAATTGCATTGATTACATGTCCAGATGGAAAGAAAGAGGAGGCAGAGGACCAATGAATGATGTAGTAAGTAAAGATAATAAGTTTCTTCTAATCTAGTTATGTATATTTTTCAGCGGGTTGAAAAACGCTATTGTGATTAACGTTCTTTTCAAGTTACTTTGAGTATGGAATAGATGCTTTATTTAAAGGGAAGAAATTGACACAAGAATATTGAAAATGGGTTAATGCCTCGCGCATGATACTTAAAACTCATAAAGACTGAGAAATGTGAACATTTTTTAAAAACTTTTCAATATCACTTAAAATTGTGATTTTTATTATGTATTATTATAAATTATATATTTATTATAGTATATTTTTATTAAACTATGATTTTTAATTAATTATTTCTCAATGAGATTAAAAAAACAGGATTTATATCAAAAACAATTTCAAGTTTCTCGCCATTTACTTTTGCAGCTAAAGAGCCACCATATCCACTTACAACTGTGCAATCGACTCGCTTGTTTCTTATGTTTCTATTAAGGTTTAAAAAAAGCTAATAAATGAAAGTTTACATATAATTTCAAAGTGTCATGTGATGTGTTAGAAAGACGAGAATATCGTAATTTTTCCCGATTTTCTGCTTTATATCGACATTGTATATTAGCTGCCACATCATGAATCAAAGATGGGCAAGGTTTAGAATGTCCTACAACTGTGGGCTGAAAAGATTTCCTTCACGGCAAATTATCGTGACATGAATGATGTTTACAAGAGAAATTCTAATCAAATTTTAAATTGAAAAAATACAGCAAAAGTGTCAATTTTTCTAAAGAAGCCAGATCACTAAATTGTAAAATATAATGCTTATACAACAAAACATCTACACAGTGTCTAACTACAAGATTGTTTAAGTAATATATGTTTATCGTAATTCGTAGGAATTTGTACAACTGCCACTTGTCACCAAGACGAAGAATTATTAAAAAGGCTGGGATAACATAGTTGGTCATCATCGCTAGCCAAAGCCTGCCTGTTTGGTAAACGATAACTGGTGCACGTTAAATCTGTCGGGTCGCAAAGTGTCCCATGTTCACGTAGCAAATCAATACCTCTGGAGGTTATGAATTGGAGATTGATTGTTCTCTGGTTGAAGTCAAAATTACGATTCGTGGATGAATGAATGGATGTATGAATGTATCCGCTCTATAAACGGGCTGTGACATGTGCGCGGCTGAAAAACAAGAAACGCACCCTCTGGCTTAAATTCGCCGGGTTTTACCAAGAAGGTTGGCAAGTGGCATTAAAAACAACATCATTATTTAAACAGAAGCTAAACGTATTTATAAGCAGAGTTTTTACACTTCTGAGGTTTTCATTTGTTGCAATTTGGAAACTCTTTGGTGCATAATTTTTATTAAATTATACTCATGTGTCGATAGATTAAGGTGACTTTAGAATACCACGAAAAGTGAATTGTAAAGTAAAAATTTCTCCTGTACATTTATCACGTTGATCTTCAAAAGTACTAGGCAAATTACAGGGAACCACCAGACGACGCCGATAGTACGTCACAATGACGAAAGTGTGAGAGACGGGGTTGTTAAGGAATGGTGGCAAATAAGTTAATTTGTTCGCAAGTTATCTGTAAACCATTCAGTGTCATAACCAAATAATTATGACACGGTGAACGGTTATGTTTCCATGGAATTGCCCAATGTTTCATCTCCAGGCTAGGCGTTTCATTGAGATGCAGCAGACGTTATAGCACATACCACCCCGAGCAAGACCGTAGCCAGGATATTTTTTAGGGGATATGGTAAGAAGCAAGGACAGTTTCAGATATGCAAAGTAGGGGAAAAACATTGTAACAAATATTGTTTATTCTGTTGTTTGCAAAAGTTAAACTAGTAATTAAAAAATATTACATAATACTTATTTTCAATTAATATTACATAATACTTATTTTTCAATTAATATTACGTAATACTTATTTTTCAATTAATATTACATAATACTTATTTTTCAATTAATATTACATAATACTTACTTTTCAATTAATATTACATAATACTTATTTTTTAATTAATATTACATAATAATTGTAATCAATTTGTAAACAAAGCTTACTAAGACATGCGACGGGGATTTGAAGAAAATGTTTCGATTACTTTTTTAAGACAAACCAGAATATCCCGAAATATGCTTAATAAAGTTAGTTAATAAAAGGTTTGATTCGACAGTTTTTGTTTTTCTTTTTACTGAGAGGCTCAAAGAAAGACTAAAAAGTTTGAATCCCAGAATTTCGGGGGGGGGGATTTATCCCGACGCCCCCGTCCCTGTCTACGGGCCTGCCCCCGAGTGACCATGAAAAATAAAGACTTTAATAGCCAAATGAGAGCACCGTATCCAAGCAACCACGGGCACCACAGCATGAAGGCAAACCGTGTTCAAACGTTAGAGAAATATTGGAATAAAATGCTTGACATATCTGTTTCACTCTCGGCAACTCACTATTCACAGCAATCAGTCTGGAGGTGGTTACAATGGATTGTTTTTCTATGAATCCAGGATTAACTTGCAGTCTGATTCACGTCTGAACTTTACATGGATAACCCATCCTCACCCATCGTAACCGTTACTTACTGTGGTACAGGATTGATCGTTTGGGGTGGAATTATTCTGGGCTCCAGAACTGCATTTTCAAGTCTGAACCATGATAGGCCAAATTTTTCGAAGCGTCATTCTGAAACAACGAACTTGGCAGAAGTCCGTCTGTCATTTTCTTCATGTGGGTCGGAATTTGAAGAGCATGAGTAGATAAGCTCGATATTTTGATACTGAGCATAGGCCGATGTAATATTTCTTATGTTATGTAAGGCCAGGCATTTATTTTGTTCCCACCATCAGAAAACTAGGAAAATCTATAGTTATTTTGAGTATATTTCGAATGTAAGAAAAATAGAAAAGTTCGTCGTTTTTTCTGTATAATGTATGGTTAGATTCTATATAAAGTAACATTATCTAGCTTTCGTCATAATAGTATTTTGCTTTGGTTTTGGTGATATATAATATTAAATTTTATAATTTTTGCATGTATCTTTCATTTTTTTCAGGTAGGAATTCAAGAGAAAAATTTAGACGGTAGTAGAATAATTCAGCGATATAATTTAATTTAATTTTCTGTATTGTTGTGAAGCAGTAAAACGTGGAACATTAATTATCATGACGCTAAACTCTCAATACTGTTAATTATTATTCTGATGAGTGTTTTGTTTCATTTGAAAACATTTTAACCAGAGAGGGAAGAGCAACAAATAATAATAAATCTTTATTAATTGTGTCTTTATAGGCCTTTAATTTTTGCGAAAAATTTCGTAGTGTTGTTCAGTACTATGTAATTGATTTTTTTTTATTCCTTCCTCACAAAGAATGAGTATTCAGCTGTTTTTTTCATTAAACAATATGCAAGCAGGAGAATATTTAATTTCTTTAACAATATAATCTGGAATGCCTACTTTTTTAAGGCATAGGACTATATCTGATAGTAATTGTAAACTGAAATACGTAATGATATCTATCTTAAATTTAATGACATTTAATAAACTAGTTTTCAGATCCTTTTATTAAAATATGCATTAATCCTAAATATCCTAAATATGCTTAGAGAATATCTCTCTCTAAATTAATGAATTTCATTCATGCTTTTTGTGTTTTAGGAATGCTATAATGAATGCCAATTGAATATTAGCCTAAAAGAATTTGGTTGCCTTCATAATAAGATGAGACGATATTCAATGGAAAGCTCTATCTGCCCGCATGTTTCCCCTTGTGCGTAAAAAATTAGAATTTAAGCTATTTTTTACATACAGTTTTTTTTTTTTTTTTTTTTATAACTGAAAATTAGCATCTTTAACTTGGAACCGTTTCTTACCATTAACTTGTTACTTTGCTCAATTTTAAGTACACAATGAAAAAATGAATAGATTATTGATTAACATACTTTAGTTTATTTCACTTCCACAAATAAAATTAAGACCTGTAGGCCAAAGTTACCTTGATAACCAGGGTAAATCTTGGTCTTTTTTGGCTCTATTGAAATGTCAGCAAAAAGCTTTTCGCTCAGTAATATTCATTTTAAAATTAAAGGCTTATTGCTATAACAAATTTGGTGAGTTCACTACCGTTATTTAATATTTTTGCTTATGAAGCAAGTTCATTTAATAAACAAAGCTCACATTATTCATGAAGCTGATCTAAGTTCTAAATTATTTAATGAATCTTTTTGACGGTAATTTATAGTAGCATATTCATGTAATTTACATAAGAAATACAAATTCTAAAACGTATAACATATTAAGACACCGATTCAAATGCATTTACCATTACGTTATAATAAAGAAACAATCATTATTTTATTTTTAATCAAATTAAAATACAATAAAAATTAAAAACATATCAGACATTGATATGTTTTTAATTTCATTCCTTCCAATTCATTTTTTTTTTCGATACACTTCCATTCATTTTCGATCCGGCATTAAAAGGTGGTGGCTAACAAGAATGAATACGTAATTGATTAAAAATAAAATATTGAAAAGAAATATCAAACGCACCGAAATGACATTACTTTCCTGTCCACCTAATATTACTGGTAAATACTTTTGAATTAGAAATACAAAAATACTTTTTTCACCTTATTTCTGACGGAAGTTCTCGCTATTATCAGCAGATAGCAGTACATTAAGCAAGCGTTTATAACTTCCTCTTGATGAATGCACTGATTTACACTAAACTGAGCTGCTATGATGACACAGGAGGACTGCAAAACTTCCGGTTTGATTCGCTTGTTTGTATAGGATACTGGGTGAATAGGAAAACAATACATAAATAATTTTCATTCATGTTTATGCTTATTACAATAAAAAGAAGTTTACCGCTCTGACTATAACGTAAAACCATTTATATATATATATATANATATATATACACTTACAAGTAATATTAATACTATATTACCCGATTCAGTTTCAGAAAAGGAACAATGGTGACAGATTTTTGCCCCTTTTGGCTACCATCATTCCACTCTGCTACCGTTGCTTGCTTTGTGTTCAACTTCATTTAAATTCCTTTTCAATTATTATGCTGGAAATTTTGAGTTTTCACTTTTAACCTATGTTTTGTGTGTAATATAAGAAAGCTCTCAAGCGCAATCTTTAAGATGTGTGCACTGGCTTAATGTTTTAAATGCTAAATCCAAAATAACAAAATGCTAAACGATGACGATAAAGTGACTGAAATGTTTAGTAAAACTATTGGCAACTTTTCCACAAAAATTGGCATGGCTCAGAGGGTCAACACATGAACGAAAGAGAGAGACAGGTAGTTGAACTTTATTTTGCTCCCTGTTAGCGGTCACTGCTGTGCTCATGCAAATTATATACTTATTTCGAAACATATCAGAGCTGCTTTGGTATCGGGCTAACCATCAGAGGTTTTCATTGTTATCTCCATTTTTCGCAAATGCTGATTAATTTCACTTAAAGGAATTCTTCTTGAAAGTCAATGGGACTTTTTTCCTTTAAGCAGATGTTCTCCTGCTTTTTAGATTCAAGGGTAAGAAGTTGAAAATAAAATTTAAAAAAAAGTTGCATATCTGCTTTTCGTTATGAGTTAAAATCAAATGTATAGACACCTAAAATCTTTTGTAAGTTATATATTTGCAATAATACTGAAAATAGAAAGATTGAATGAAAAATGAAAAAGGAGAAGCGTATAAACTTTATAGCTCATTTATTCAAATTAACTAAAGTGTCACTTATCCGGTTCTTCCACTAAGCTTTTAAAGTGAAAGTTGGAGTTATTTTTGAAGGATGGGAACTACGCTCAACCGCAGAAATGTTAAGAGTTAGATTATATTTTTTAAAACATTTTTTAATGATAAAACTATTACGAATCATTGCCTTACACTGATGTTCATGTGTTTCAGTTGATGAAGAGTATGATGAGTTTTATTCACCCCCAGAAGAAACGAAGGAAAATGAAAAGAAGAGAGATCAAGCATTTTATTCGACGAAATTCAATAAAAAAATTGAAGAGTGTGCGAAAAAAAATTGTGGACCTGCTTGTTAGTAAGTTTTATTAGTTAAATTTCTGAACATTTAATTTCAACTCAACAGCAAATTAAAGAATTTTTTTTCAATCAGATTTCTCCGATTTTTCTTTACTTTCTTTAAATTTAAGGCACCAAATCGGTTATGGCACCTAATTGCAACTAATCAGACAGATAACAAATGTATTCAATTCCGTTTGAAAAATTGCAAAATTTTAATAAACTTTTTTTTTTTTAAAAAAAAACTTAGTTCTATTAAAAAATGTTAGTGTTTCCTTGTTTAAATACGCAGCATTAAATTAAACAGCAAAAATTATGAATATTTTATTAATTCTTTGCAATCAGTTCACTTTAAAAGTATAGAACCAGCACACAGTATATTTAGTTCAACATTAAATTACTAACAAAATTTAACAGTAATATAATTTATAATATATTTAGACAAACAAATAATAACTATTTTATCAGTTCATAATTAAACTCGTTGTAACACCAAATAGTTAGTTAGAGTTCTAATGAAGTAATACTGAAAGAATAGTATGCACTGTATTTCATATTTCAATTATCATAAATTGAATTATTGAATAATATAAGGAATAATAAAGAAAAAAATAAGGGGGGGGAATAATAAAGAAAAAAATAGCAAACAACAGTTTAAATAAAAAAAACAAAAAAATAAAAAAGATGAAATTTTATTTAAAAAACCGGAAAAAAAGATATAATCTTTTCCTCAGCCCACACGATTATATCCGCAAAACAGAGTGCTTTCTGATATTTTATCAATAAAGCCAAAGCAAAATATATTAATACAATAGTGTGAGGAGCACTCAAAAAATTTTTTATAAAAATAACAACAAATAAAATAGATCACAAAAAGTAAAAATAACATGTAAAAACAGAAAATAAAATAAAAGAAAAAGAAAAAAACATTAAAAAGGGAACTATAAAGCGAGTAGCAAAATCAGATCAACTTACATGGACAGAAAATTTTTCAAGAATGATTTAAAAATGTTTTCGCAGAAAGATTGCCAGATTACAAAATATGAAAACAAA
>NC_092211.1:2012197-2016376 GCF_043381705.1 Parasteatoda tepidariorum
TATATATATATATATAATACAAATACCGTAAAAATATTTTTGTATTAATAAAAGCAATGAAACTCTTTCGTTTTCATATAATGCAGATATTCTATTTTGGGACTCCAAGGTTGAAAACATGCCAATGAATAATAATTAGATTTATGTTTCAAGAGAAGAGTTATTTTAAGATCTTTCACTTTCATATAAGGAAAGAATAAACGATTTTCTATGAGTATTACATGATTTGCGATGAGGCGTAGGAATACAAGGAATGCAATATGACTGGCCTTTTCACACTTTTTAATTATCCTATAAAACGCAGGACCGATGGTTTAAGCGTGGCTTTTTGTGTTTTACGCGTGCTAACAAAAATCCGTCAGATTTGACGGGATCTGTGTGTCTCCCCCTCTCCAGCTGGGAGAGCGGGGATGAGATTTCGGCTTCACCATCGATTACTAAATAAAAGCTTGTGCTCAACATGGCCTCATTATTCATATTATTTTGACTAATAATTCACGAAAATATCGGGGTTGTTGCCCTGATATTACAAGTCGGCAGCATGGGTGCTTGCGGTGGAGACTTACGCATTTCTATCGCTTAGGAACTAAGCTTAACGGAGGCTAACTGGCGCGTCGAAAATCCCATCACCCACCGCGCGAAAAATCGGCGGTGAAAAAATGCATCAAAAATATCGAATATCTCATTCGCATGGACAGTTGAAAATTTACAAATTCTTCTGCAACTCATGGTAATTAATAATTCATCCAGTATCTTCAACAAAAAACGAATTCTTTAATCATCAAACTTTTCATTTGTTTAAATGATACCTACATCCAGTGGAACTTGTCTTAAGGATCATCGACTTTCCTTTTGTGTATGCTGCATGTTATGCCTGAAGACGATGGTAAAACTAGAGAGTTGAGCCTCAATATTTTACCCCCCTTGGACTCCCCACTGCTCTGGATTTAATCGTCGATGAAGCGTTTTGTCTTTTTTCTTTAACGTCTTTCGTCTTTTTTCTATAACATCTTTCGTCTTGAACTTCTTATATGTCTTTAAATTCTTTCGTCTTCCGTCGTTAAATTCTTTCGTCTTCCGTCCTTAAATTATTTCTTCTTCTTTCACGTCTTTCATCTTTAAATTATTTCGTCTTCTTTCACGTCTTTCGTTTTATCGCTTGTTGAACTTTATTTGTATGCTTGTACCATTCAGCTGGATTTTCTATGGATAATTTTGAAAGAATCGATATGATGGTTTGATTAATACGTTCTACCTGTCCGTTAGCTCTTGGTAAACCTGTTGTTATTAAATGATGTTTAGTATTTTCTTTCGAGCAATAATCAGCAAATTCACTGGAGGTAAATGTTGTACCCCTATCTGAAATTATCTGGGAAGGACTTCCAAATACATTTTTTTGGATATCTAATTTGGCTAAAGTTTCAGCTGGCGTAGTAGTCTTCGTGGGATAAATTCATACAAACTTGGTAAAAGCATCTATTATCGCTAACACATATTTATAATTTTTATGGGTTCTCTCCAAAGGTCCGAGATAATCAATATGAAAAGTTTTCAAAGGCATATCTTCGTTATGTAATGGATGTAATAGTCCTTCTTTCTTTCCTCTTTTATGATTCACCAGTATGCAATGAACACAATTTGCTATGATGTTTTCTATTTTCTGTCTAAGTTTGGGTATGAAATAATATTCTTCAATTTCTTTTTCCGTATATTTAATTCCTGAATGTCCTTTCTCATGAGCTGTTCTTATAATTTCGTTTTGCATATTTTCTGGCACAACCACCAATTCTTTGCCATCAACAAATTTATACAAAATTCCGTTTCTATTGCAATAATCTTCATAATTCGAAATTTTAAGTACTTCTTTTATAGTCTTAATTTCAGTATCTTTATCTTGGGCTGATCTGAGTCTTGGTAAAATATTATCGACTGTAACACAAAATACATTAATTGGAGATCGACTAAGGGCGTCTATGTGAGCCATCTTATTTCCAGAACGATGCGCAATTATGTAGTTGAATTCTTGCGGCAAAAGTGCCCAACGAGCTACACGAGTCAACAAATCTCGTTTTGACATAGTCTTTTCAGAAGCAGCACAGTCAGTAATTATTTTGAATGGAATACCTAACAGATAGATGCGAAACTTCTTGAGGGCTTCTACGATAGCAATAGCTTAAAGTTCGTAGCTGGAATACTTTTTTTCAGCATCAGTCGTTTTTCTACTCATATAGTAAGTGGGGTGAAAATGTTTTTCATCAGGGGGGTTTTGCATTAAAATGGCAGCATATCCTTCTGAGCTGGCGTCTGTGCGTAATTCAGTTTCGAATTTAGGGTTATATATTGAAAGAACAAGATTTTGGGCTAACAAAGATTTTAATTGTTTAAACGCTTTCATTTCTTCAATGTTAAACTTAAACTTACGATCTTTTTTTAGCAGGTCACTCAACGGTCTAGCTATTATAGAATAGTTCGGAATGAATTTTCTGAAGTATCCGGTCAATCCCAAAAAACTATGAATTTTTTTCAAATTTGTTGGCTCTGGAAAGTTGAGAACTGCTTTGGTTTTTAAGGTAGATGGGAATATTTTTCCATCCTCTATCACATGATCTAAAAATTCAATGCACTTCTTTAAGAAATGGGACTTCTTAAAATTAATATCAAGTCCATATTCACTAGCAATATTCAACACCCGATTAAGCCGTTCAATACCTTCTTCAAGGGAGGAAGACAAAATAATTATGTACGGTAAAACTATACCCTCATGGTATCAAATATGGTAAAACTATACCCTCATTAATCAAAGTTCGGAAAATGGTGTTTATGAATCTTTGAAATACAGCGGGAGAATTGCGTAGTCCAAAGGGAACTTTAAGAAATTGATATTGTCCTTCATGTGTCACAAAAGAAGTGTATTTTCTACTATCTTTATTTACATCGACATGTAGGAATCCGTTCTTAAGATCGATTGTACTGAAAATTTTCGAGCCTTGTAGTCTTTCTGATATGTCTTCAATTAATGGGAGAGGAAATCTATCTTTGACAATTATCTTATTCAATTTTCTATAATCTATACAAACGCGAGGAGATCCGCCTTTTTTCTTAACAATTACAACGGGGCTACAATATTCGGAAGAACTAAGCTCCACTATTCCTTGTTTTAACCATTCAGCGACTTGAGCTTCGACAGTCTTTTTTTCAGAAAACGGCAATCTACGTGGCTGGTGAAATATCGGTTCCTGATTTTTAACCAAAATGTTCATTTCCACATTAGTTGTCTTAAGTTTATCTGGCGCATAATCTAAAACTAATTGCTGTAACTTATTTTTTAAGACATTAGGAACACAAGGATCTATGTTAATTTCAACATCATCAGATATAGTAAGATCGATTGGTAAAATAGACAAATAATTTACTTCATCAAGACACTGAATTTTATTTTTAATTGTGATACCCCTTTCATTGATTATTGTTTCACCCTGCATTAAGACATTAAGGCCTATAAAAGCGTCATAAGGCATCATATCATTTTCTACAACACATATTTCAGAAAAACATTTGAAATCATCAATTTTAATACTTTCTTTAAAATAGCCTAACGGAGTCACTTTTGATTTGCCAAATCCGTTTAGAGTAGAATTAGATGGAAATAGTTCTTTAGAGTTTAATTTATTAAAAATTGATCTTTTGATTAAAGTAGCTTGACTTCCTGTATTAATCAAAGATTTCACAGTTAAGTTATCAATAATTACCATTTTAAACAACTTTGGTTCTATACTAACATTTAAAGTAGCAACTTCCGTTTTTGCATTTGATTTTGGACATTGTGAAGCTTTGTGTCCAAACGCTTCACATTTAAAACACTTTAAACCCTTATCTTTATGTATGCAATATTTTGAAATATGATTTCTTGAACCACAATTGTAACACAATTTATTATTAAAAGTTTCAACATCAGTATTATACCTTATCTTTTCATTATTATTTTCATATTTATTTTTATTCCTATTTGAAACATCTTTTCTTACATTATACCTATCATCATATTTTGCTTTTGTTCTATCATAAGAATTATATTTACTATCAAAGTCATGTTTTGTTTTGATTTTATCGAAAGCACTTTTACTCTTTGCAGAATCACTTTTTATTATTTCATAGACTTTAAGTTTCTCTTTAAATTCG
>NC_092211.1:2016899-2018729 GCF_043381705.1 Parasteatoda tepidariorum
GGGGGGGGGGGGTAAATCTGCCATCTCACCCACTTTGTGCCCCAAACCGTCACTCACTACCAATTAGTCAGGATATACGCCAGAAAAGATATTCAAAACTCAAGCAATTCACTGCCCAAGTCAAAATTTTTGATGGTTTTCCATTGATAGACCAACATAAGCTAGATAGTAACCATCATGAACCATTACATTATTGATGGTAACCAACATAAGTAACCATCACCTTAATGTAGAAATACAGGTTGATTTATGATGGTCTAACCTAAGAATAGCAACTTGCTTTGATTTTTTCTTCATGTTGAACCATCAGAAATTTCCATCATAGTTTCTTAGAAACCAAATGTTGGGAAGATCTTGAACCACCATTACCCCCAATGTAATAATTCGAACTGATTTTTGATGGGCCCACCTGAAAAAAAAAATTTTTTTTGATGGATATTCCTGCTGAACTAACAATAAGTCCGACTGAAACATCATGGAAATATATAGTTGGAATCATCATGGATTGTTAGTCCATGAGAATCAAGTTTCTCTTGATGGTTAACAACCATAGTTTTAAAGTAACATTTTCTATCATGGAATGATGGAAGTTTGTTGGCATATGAAGTCCATGAATGCATAATGGAAAATTATGCTGACCATCGAATGATGTTGAACATCATGAATCGCACTTAAACCATCATGAACCATCAAAATATTTTGGTGGGACCATCAAGAATTTTGACTTGGGTGTAGATTCATCTCCAGCTGAACTAACTGTATCAAATTAGACCATAAAAAAGTGATAAATAATTATAAATTTTAAAAAAATTACATCGAAATTTCTCTGGATAAAAGAGTTTTATAAATGTATTGAAAAGATTTTAATTCGTTTCATTGGTTCTGGAGACATAACATGACACATAAAAAGTGAAACTAACTTTAAATGACTGAAATAATCGACTGCTTATTTTGACTGAAGAATTTTTACTGAATATTACATATTCTGGATACACCCATATATATTACCACCCTAGAAAAGAAGATAATCAGGTTGTTATCTTTTTTTTTCATTTATTTTTTCTGCTTACTGTGATTGACCACTGGAATAGTTTTGGAAGTTAATCATTTAAGTATTTTTTCTCGTTATATACTTCTTCTAGCTTTTGGGAGACAGTCAAAAATGTAGTAGATTAAACATTCGAGAAAATTTATTTTATTTTAAATTAAATTATAGAGTAACTTCATTTTAAATTTATTTATTTTTATTTATTTTTTGCTCGATTCTTGGAGTTCGTAAATTATATAATTCCGTTTGTTTCATTTTCAGCGAAGAATCCTACCAAATAATTAAAGATGTTGATGATGTGAAAAACGAGGCAAGTTTGTGTTTTTATTACAAAATTTGATTTTATTCTAAACCAACTACTGCAATGTTTTAAATTGTTTGATAAACATTAACGTATTTAAATGAGTAGTTAGTTTTTTTTAAGATTGCAGTAAGTGTTGCTAGTTACAGTAATTGTTTACTATATTAATTAAAACAGAATTACAAATGCAAGATTTTATGAAATGAAAAAAATAATAATAGGAATTTTCCTTTTAAGCATTTTTCAAAGTGTACAGTCCTCAAAAAAAAAAGGAATCACCCTAAATAACTTTCGTTCTAATAATCAGATTTTCACGAACTAAGTGTCATTCTTAATAGTTCCTGGGGGTGGTTGACCTTAAATATGCCAACTAATTAGTGCTAACTTTTAATTAAGTTACGAAATCGGACACAAAAACGTACTTTTTCTGAATAAACACACACACACACACACACACACACACATATATATATATATATAC
>NC_092211.1:2020289-2022146 GCF_043381705.1 Parasteatoda tepidariorum
GATGTAATACAAAAAGTAAATACTTTTGTATTAATAAAAGAACTAAATCTCTTTCGTTTTCATAAAATGTCTTTGTTAAAGAATAAGCGTAGAGAGATTCTATTTTGGGAATTCAAGGCTGAAAACATACCATTGAAATATAAATAGATTTATATTTCAAAGGAAGAGTTATTTTTAGAATCGTTCCCTTTTTCAATTCCATATAAGGAAGCAGAAATGATTTTCCTTAATGCGTAAGGATACAAGGAATGTACGAATGTGCCTTTTTACTTCAAATCTATGTTGGTATAAAACGTAAGAACGCATAGTTTTGCGTGTCCTTTTCATAATTATGTGATCCTAATAAGCTGTTCCGGGATTGTCCGGAGTCTTGTCCACTCCCCCTCCTTTGCAGGAGTGGGGACGTGAATTGTTAGCAATACCAGCCTACCTTTGAAAAAACCTGTTTAGAACGTCTGATGGCTTAAGACTGCCATTATTTTAAGTTAAATACAACACTATACATTTCAAAGGACCTGAAGATAATTTCAAATGAAAATTATTTTTAATAATTCCACTTTTAAATTTTAATTATTGTCTTTTCATCATTTAATTTAATTGAAGATGAAAAAATTTTGAATTATGAGGTATGAATTTTTCTATACCATATTATTCTACATATTTTTCTATTGAAAAATCTAAAGTTTCAACTTTTTTTTTTATTCAGCAGAAGCTGAGAAAAATTAAAGTTAATTATTTTTAAAGAAATAATTTGGCGACAATGAAGAAATATTTAAATGAGACGATTAATACTAAAACGTGGTTAACTTCGAGGAACTTGACTTACGCGCGGGTAGCATAAAATTTCATTCATATATTTTTTTCGCTAGGAACCGATTGCTAATATTCTTTCTTTATTATTTCATTCTAAGAAACGATGTTTCTTTTTTAGTCGTCTGAAATTTTATTCGTAATTTGGTAAAGAAATTTGAATAAAACATTTTATTCAACGAATGCCGAGTTTTATAAAAGCAAGCTTCTGATAGAATATGATTATGCATAAGAATTCTGCTTATATTTTTATGTGATTATATTTAATTTTTTAAGCCTCTTTTTTCAATAATTAATACAATTTCAATAATGTACATACGCATGCATTGATTTTGAATAATATATTTATCAATTTCTTCAATATACATTTTATAATTATTAATACCAATACGTAGTCCACATTTTTAAGCATTTTAAAATTTCTCAACATCTTATTTATCGTCTTAATCTTAAAATAAGTTTTTTAATCGCCTGCGCGTGTTTCGCAGAACTGTTTTACCAGCTATTTAATTAAATTTTAACATTTTTAAAAATCATATTCATTGCGATACCACGTATATTAATTTTTCATTAATATGCTAATAGATTTTTTAATACTTCAATTTAGGTTTTAATTTAAATTAAAGTTTCTTTTTAAATTATTGTCTAGTTTTGATTAAAAGAAAACTTGCCTGCTAGCTAAGAATAAAATCTTGTTAAGATATTGAAAACTTTCCGCTGTTTAAATTTATTTGATGCAAAACAGCTGACTATTTACTAAGTATAGGGGAGAGTGGGGTCAATTGTAACATTTTTTACTTAACTATTTTTAACTAACAAAAAATCCAATATATTATTAGTATTAATTGACAGACGAGTAAAGTAGACTATCCTCTACTAGAAAAAAAAATTCCTAATTTTAAATGTTATTATATTAGTTATTAACAATTTTTGACAGTCGAGCACTTGTTACAATTGTCCCCACTTACGGGGTCAATTGTAACAGTTCATAAATTCAACTAAAACATAGTTAATTATACATAGTATCATAGTTGTGATATATTTCTT
>NC_092211.1:2022521-2025175 GCF_043381705.1 Parasteatoda tepidariorum
TTGCCATCAGGGGTGTACATGTAGATTTATTAAATACACCTTGTGCGCCACCTAGGAACCAAATCTAGAACCCGACACTCGAAATTTTTGCTCTGTTACAATCGTACCCTGTTACAATTGACCCCACTCTCCCCTACTATTTTTTCGAAAAAATACTTATTTTATTTTAATAGCTTATTTTAATAGCTTATTTTAATAAAAAAATAATAATAAATAACCGGAGAGAAGGTTAGCATACTTTTTACAGAAACTGTGAAAACCAATTTTTCCTATATATTTTGTCATAAGAGGATAAGAATAACATTGCTTCAAGAAATCTACTCAATAAATTTCGTTTTTTTTATAGAATTGAAATTACAGAATGTGTTTGGACAAAACATATTATTCCTTGAAAATTAAGAAGAGAAATTTTTGTTAGCTATTATTATTTATCTAAGCTTATTCCACTCACTTATTGATAGTGGCAAGAAGGTGAAGGATATGCGATGGAAACCCCGTTTACCATAGTACTATAAATGCATTCAATCATATAGCTTGAATAATTTATTTTAGACAAATTTAATGCTTTTAAGCAAATAAAGGTGTAAAAATAAACTCATTTGAAATGGACCGAAAGTATATCCTAAAATATATGTAGAATAAACTTTGGATTCGATAAATAAAAAATACTTTTTTAGCAATTTCAAGATAAATTCGAGAAAGAAAAAAAATACGCCATTGATTTTTTTAGAAAGTGGTGACCAATTATTATTTCTTCAATCTAAGAGCCTATACCTATATCTTACTTAAAACTTATTTCAATATCGAGTGAAGTAATTTAATATGCTGTGTTACTAAATAAATAATCCCAGGAAACTGAATCGAAAGGATAAGAACTTCATTGATATAAAAATTAATTGATGATAATAAAAATAGACATGTTTTGAGAGTCCAATAACTAAAAACAAGTCATTCACACCTGACGAGTCTTGAGAATGAGCGCTTATATTTGAACGCTTGAAACATGTCAACTTTTATTTCCCTCCTCATATATTTTGAAACAAGCGAAGTTTTTTTCATCAGTTATACTGTTTTACATTTGGGCCTTGATCATTACTTTAATAAGGATTTTAAGCTCGTTAAAGTAAGCATATGCATTTTAATATTTTAACAGGATTCATGCGATCTTTAGGAATGCTAGAGAATCGTAGCATCCATATTGCAATTATAAAAGTTATCTTTAACTTTAATATAAAATTTTGAGATCAGATATTTCGAGCTACAGAAATTGAATATTTTATCTTTTAAGACTTTGTGCCATCTTAAGAATCTTACGAATTCTATTTAAAAGGAGAGTATCATATCAGATATATTTATAAGAAAACAAAGAATTCTTAGAAGCGGTATTTGGTGATGAATGAAGTAATTGAAGAACATGTTGTGCGACATTTTATGGTGAATTTGCGAAAATAAGTTTCAAAATGTATAGAAATATCAGGATGCTGTTTGCAAATCTACTTTATCCAAAGAAAACCATGTAACCTAAATATCTTGCTGAATGAAGCGATTTTTTTAACAATGAATCATACAATATGCAGCATATTATTTCAATATGTTATTCTTAAATATAGCATATTTCACTGTTTTTAAAATGCCACTTAACATTCAGCAATTCTTTCAGTTTAAGAAAAAAGAAATATCGTAAATTATATAAAACCCTGTGAATGTGCATTAGAATTACTATACAATCTCAAATTAAATTTTCAGGCATTTTTCTTCCTTTTTTCGTTTCTTCAGACTTTTTTGCCCTGAAGACTCAATTAAAGCTGCAAAATTGATTATTCCTAAAATTTTATACATAGTTATAATAAGTAATGTAAATTTGATTTTAGTATGAAATCCTCGTATAAATATAATAAAAACAACATAAAAAGTCCAATTAATGTCAGATAAAAAGTTCATGAGTTCAAATTCTAGAAGTTTAGAAATCATAAATAATTTATAAATCGATTCATTCTTTTTTCTTTTTTTCAGAGTAGATTAAAAAGAAGAAAAAAAATCTTTGCTTTTTGGACAGAAATCAGCTTACAAATTGTCTATTGCCTAGAAACTTCGATATATTTTCTATTAACTATAAATTAAACCTCTCCAAGCAATCACATAACATTATTTCAATTTTTTTACTGTCCGAATTTGGCTTAGCAACGGAATAAAATTAAGTATTCCTCTTTTGAATTAGTCTATGGGTTATTTTAAAATATTCATTTGAGGAGGCAACTTTTATTGATTGTTTTTCTGGACAATCGCCAAATATATAAATCTCTATTTCTGACCCAATATACGACCAGTTTTTTCGAATTTTTGTCTCTCCCCCCCCCCCAACTACAAGGCTCAGGATTCCAAGTATTTAAAGAAATATATGTTTATTCAGAGAAAGCACATTTTTTGTGTATGATTTCATAACTTAATTAATAGTTAGCACTAATTGATTAGCGTATTTAAAATCACCCCCAGAAACCATTTACACTTAGTTCCGATTTACAAATCCGATCATTAGAACGAAAGTTATTTAGGGTGATATCTTTTTTTTACTGTCTGTACAATCTTATTTGTTAGGTAGAAGATAATTTAAGTTTCATAATCTGGCACAAAACTTTTATTCCTCAAAGTATATA
>NC_092211.1:2025675-2029361 GCF_043381705.1 Parasteatoda tepidariorum
TCCATTTTTCGGAGATAATATTTGATTATTTTCTTACAGTCACGATGATTGCTTAGAGGAACAGGTGTTATTTCCATAATTTCACACTTTCATGAATTCAATAAATAAATACATTTTTAATGAGACTAATAAATTATAACTGTTTGGTTTTCAGATTTAAATCACGCGCCATTTGTTCAGATCCGAGATTTCATGAAAGATGTCTACGCCCATCTCAATTTAAGGAATACCGGAATTTATGTGAATGCTTTCATAAAAGATATTGTTCCAGGGGTGAAATATATGACCCTAATTCTCAGGAAGTAAGTTCCAAAAAATTCCATATCAAAAAATTAATTAATTGTGCTGGCATACACGGTATATTTAGCAAGCATAAATGACATTTCTTTTAATTTTATTCCAATTTGGCTTTATTTCAATAAAAACTTGAAATCCACTTTCCGTAAAACTTTTTGTTAAAGATGATTTTATCTAAAAATTGATATACATAACTTTTGTTTTATTTTATTTGGAAATAAAAAAGTTTTCTAAAAAAAAACTGGGACACTTGAAATATTAAAAGATACTAAGAATATACTTCCTTTAAAATTTTAAGAGACTTCTGGAACACTTTATATTAAAATTTAAATGGTTTTTATTAAAGTAAAAATATAACATGTATATACTATGTTTGTCGCAGATATACTGTTTTTAAATTCAAAGTATAAGAGAACCGAAATAAGTTTCCCTTTATTAAGTTTATAATTTAAATAAATTATGTCTGGAAATTATAAAGGAATATCACAGGCGTTTTCCTTTTCATTTAATCTCTCTCACGTGCTGCTTGTCTACCATTATATTATCTGAGAACAACACAGATTTAGTGAACAGTTTGGTTTGAGCATCACGTAATCTGAAATATTTATATATAGGATAGATGCAAGGTTTGATGAAACTGGATGCAAGTACGCTACAAAAAATCATTAGTTTGCAAAAATGAGTTTATTTCTTTATCTAATTTTATTTTTAGGACTGAGTGACTACTATAACATTCAAATAAATATTTAAGCAGTTATATAAACATGTCTGCCTAGACGGAAAAAGGGAAAAAAATAAAAACCTTAGAAGTAAATTGTCTTAAACCTACGGAAGTTAAATAGTATTTAAAGCATTGTAAAAAACGAGTTCGCGTAAAGTAATTTAAACCTTTTCGTTTTAAATGATGAGGAAAATAGTTTTCAAAATATCTAAATGCAAATATGTTATTGCAGCTAGGCAGTGGAAAATTAATCCTGCAATAATTTGTTAAGTGATTATATTTATTTTGAAAACTTTTTATTCGGCACTTAAAAAACAAATGGTTTGCTCTAGGTTTTTCAAAACTCATCTTTCTTTAAATTTTAAAATAGAAATCGAGGTCAGGATTTGACTTGAAAACTTTCTTCCGCCCGTGATTTAGCGACACTGTTTTTCGAAGCTTTGTCACCAAGGAAAATAAAAAAGCCACAGTTTAAGTGCCTTACACTTAAAGCAATGCGATGATTTTAGACTACATACATAAATAATCTCTGCCGGTGTTGTGGCTTATTTATATCAACACTGTTTTCCATCATTTTAACCATATTAATTTTAATGATTTCATCGATGTTGATTTTAATGATTGCCGCTTAATAGCTTTCGCGGATGATCTTGTTATGTTGTTGAGACACCCAATTTTATATCGATTTGACCAACTAGCCACCCGCTGTCTTACCGAACTCTCGGAATGGGCTAATGCTTATAAACTCAAATTTGGTGACAATAAGACGTATTGCATCACATTTCCCAAGAGTAGAAAGAAAATCGGAAGACCACCGAATATTAAAATGAGCAATAATCATACATATTCAATTAAACAGGTCCAAACTCTTAAATACCTGGGTATTTTACTTGACCAAGGCTTGACCTGGAAACCTCATCTTAACCAGGTCAAGGAGAGAGTAGGAAACTTTAATAATCTTATTAAAAGGGTGGCCAGGGCGACCTGGGGACTTCAGCCAAAAATACTTAAAAACCATCTACCTGCGGTCCACAGAACGCATTATTTTATATGCCGCCAATGTCTGGTATCGTAATACTAATAGGATCAATGATAAATTAAATTCCATCCTAAGGTCTTCGCTAATACTCATAACTAAAGCTTATGCAACTACCAGCTCTGGCATGATTGTGAAACTGGATGGTGAGACTATTGAGGTGGCCTCCATCAGACTCACCAATAACTCTAGCATTTATGATGCAGAGCTCGTGGCAATTTAAAAGGCAATAACATAATCATTAATAAAAAAAACAGACGAGCATTTTGGAACTTCTTTTTTTTTACCAGCGAGCATTTTTAATGTTTTTATATAATATTTTTAAGAATCTTTTGTCTTTTTGTCGATTAACTTATTCATAATTACTGTTTTGGTGGCGACTTTAATATGAATATGAATACTGAAGAAGGAAAAGAATTTTATGACGTCTTGAGAAACATATATCAGACAGGAATTGAAAACCAATCTTTGGCAAAACATTATGACCAATGGGTAACCAGTGATTGCAACAATATTCTATTCTTTCTACGTTGATTGGCCCTACGGATGCATTGTAGGTATAGTAGTGGCAGGAAATTTCCTCTAACTTTCAAAACTGTTAGCAGAAGCTTATATATTAAAGACCAAAAAAACTGTATAACGAAAAAACTAGATTTTTCCAGGTTTTCCTTAGAGGAAAATGTGTTTCACAAAAAAAATATTTCAATCTCAAGAAGTGGATTCGTGTGCAGCACCACCAGAAAAAATATAAAAATAAATAAATTCAGTGGACTAATAAGAGTAGTGACATCAGCTTTGACGTTTCTGTTATTTAAGTATTGTTCACTTTACAAAAAAAAATTTCCTAATTTAAGGAAATTTTTTCATTTGATATTTCAAATGAGTGTTACAAATGCATTTTTTTTTAAAAAACAGACCGACAAACTATTAAAGGTATTTATCTAAAGCATTTTTAATTTTCTCTTGTCCTAATTCCTACTTTTCTTTCTTTTTTTAAGCTTCCCACAAGGTCAATTTATGAAGAGCTGTATTCCATGGATTTTGAAAACTACACCATTTTTCTTCAAACGACAAATGATTTGTTCGTTGGCTGTACTTTGGGATTAACAGGGAACGATATTCGTGAAGATGATGACTGCCGGTACATAAATTTCTGATATTTTTAAATCCTAAATTCTGATTAGACTACTGATAGCCATCGCATCAGACATTAACTGTAAATATTCTCTTTTCTGGGACAAAATGCACTTAAAAGCTGGAAGGGATAATATTAATAAAAGCCTACGAGATCTATAAAAACCTATATACTCTTTCTTAATAGAAAAAATGTCTATGCAATTTTCTTACTCTCCATAATTCCATACTTATCCCCTCTTCTGTGCTATGGTTTATCAAAGTCTTGCTTTATTTCCAAGACAGTACATTTCCTTAGATAAATAGAATGAAATAGCGTAGGGCAAAAAAAAAATTAGATTTAACAAAATCATGGAAACGGAGAGGGAAAAATAACTGTCCTGAGAGGGGAATCTCATAAAACATGACAAACCTATTTTATTTACAAGGAGTGCAATGTTTGTTAGAAATAATAAAATGCAATCAACATGCTTCCCACTTATAGTTTGTCTGAGGTAA
>NC_092211.1:2030402-2038636 GCF_043381705.1 Parasteatoda tepidariorum
CAACTGGTGTCTTTATTATTGTATAACATCTACACAGGTGACGAATCATGGATCTATGCATATGAGCCGGAAACAAAGCAGCAATCAACTGTATGGGTCTTCCAAGACGAGACAAAACCAACAAACAACGAGACAAAGTTGTTCGAGTAAGAGGCACATGGAAACAAATGATTGCCTGTTTCTTCGGCATTAACGATCATGTGGCAACAGTGGCGTTAGAGCAACGCAGAACGGTCAATTCTGAATGGTACACGACCATTTGTTTGCCAGAAGTCATCGGAGAAATTCGAAAAAAGCAGAACTGGCGAATCATTCTTCATCATGACAATGCGAGCTCTCACACATCGACTCAAACAAAGGCATTTCTGACGGAGCGAAAGATCGAACTAATGGGTCATCCGCCGTACTGCCCTGATTTGGCACCCAATGACTTCTTCTTATTCTGGTCCAGAATAATAACGAATATAGCTGTTAATAATCTTGGGTTTCCTTCAGACGCAATAACGAAATTATAATTAAATAGAAACTCAACTAAGGTGTACTTCGGTAATCAAATGGAAACTACCATATATTTTCCCAAAATCTGCTGCACGTGGCAAATTTTGCTACTCCATGGACACTTAATTCTGTTCTGCACGTTATCTTCACAATGTTTGTAGTTCGGCAAAGTTAAAAACAGGCACTGAACTTCAAAAATTAACGTTTTTTTTATAGTAATCAAATTTACCCCCTTTAGCTGTTTCAGGTATATCCATAATTATTATTATTAATATTTTTGCTAATCGGAAAAAATGTGTAAAATTTTAAAGTAGTTTATCTAGAAGCAATTTAGGTATATCTGTAATTTTTTTTCTCTAATCATCTGAAATGCAGGAAATTTTGAAGTAGTATACCTAGAAATAAAAAAATAAGCTTCGAAGCTCACGTGCATATTCAAGAAAAGGTCAAAATAACCCCATAGTTAAACAACAGTTTTACATGAACTGTCAGTCGCTATATGAAAAGGAATGAAGATCATATTAAAGATTTTTAATTGTATTAGATTTGCACTATTTTTTTAACAATATTCTCACAAGACCTATCAGTATAACTGATTATTATTACTTATAATTTCATTTTGTTATTGCGATTAATAGAATTACTTTTCAGTTCTTTTATTTTCACTAATTAATTTCCGATAGAACACTTAAATGTTAATCATTAACATTTCAATTTTTTTTTTAAATTTATGGATTAAATTCGGATTTTTTACACACATCTATAAGGCATATGAAAATAGGCAAATCCAAAGGTATTGGGATTTGATCCAGTGGAGGCTTAAAGCCCATCTAGCTTCAAAACAATGTGTACCATCTTGTCTAGAAAGTATAGGCTTCAGGACCAAATTTGTCATATTCATGCCGTTGCTCATGAAATTGTGGAACCTCAACATCCATTACCCCTTGACTTACAACGGGCTAAAGTGAGAATGCTTTCCTTTTTTAAAAAAAAATTGTTTCTAATGTAATTTGTGTTTATTTATTAAAGTAGTCTTTATATTTAAGTGACTTAGGTATGATAATCGTAAGTAATAGTACTTGAACGCTAAATTTGAAAATTAAATTTTACATACATGATCATATTGCTTTTTAGGCGCCATTTTACACGTTCGGTGTTTAGTCCAAAAACTGAGTTCCCAATTGTCAGTTCCTGTTTTACTTTCAATTCTATGATTGGAAAGCCTAACACCAGCTCAGAAACTGCACCTGCCGGGGCTTGTAAGTAATTTTATCAATTTTCTGGAATCAGCGCATAGTGTTTTTTATAAATATAGCTTCTACCAAAGACGTTTTTGAGGGAAAAAAACATATCTTTGCTAATCAACTTTTTTATTCGAAGAATTCTTGCCCCGAAATGTCATTGTGCGTGGCTAGGCTTATTATAAACTGTTCAAAAACACACAAAGAATTAGCTTATAATAAGGAAGCAGTCCTAGCCACGTACGACAATTTGCAGGGCATAGGTTATTAAACAATTTTATTCCTGATGATATGCATTAACTACCCTAGACACTTGTCGCAACATTTATGCAACCCTTTGTTATATCGAATGTTTTTAAACTTGTACATTTCATTAAAAAATAGACAAAAAATTTTACATAAAATAACAGTAGCTTGTTGAGAGAAGCCAATTACAGTTTTGAAATCGGTAATGAAATATATTATGCAATAGCTAAAAAGAAAAAAAATTTCTGTAGTGATATATGTCAAATTCATCTCATACGATTAATATATAAACAACATATGCTATCCTACGATTAACGTGTCAATGTTTTTACATAAAATTGCAGTAATAATATGTTTTCTTTAGAAATGCGTTTTTTTACTTTTTCATTCTTTTCTCTCAAAAATATTGGAATATCTCAAGGAATATCTCAAGGATATGACAAAAATATCTAATGATAACTAAAAAACTATCACAAGGTCTTTAAATAGAGTTTCCTTTTCTTTTTTAAAAGAAAAAAGGATTTAATTTACACGTTTTTGGTAGAATAGTACATATAAAAAGGTGAGACAAAATAATGGAAATATTTCAGCACTAATATATTTTTTCATATTTTTCACGAAATAATTCAAGAATCATTTCATAACTTTAGAAATGTTTAAATCATGCCATTTCTCATACTTATCAATGATGTTTTTAACTTTCAAAGGTTAGAGGGACCGACAATAAATTACAAGCTCAAAATAGTGTTTTTAATCACCTGGGCCATAAATTGTGGTATTAAATTTTTTGTAACTTTTAAAAATTATTCTGGTTAATTTATGCTATAATTGTAAAAAAATTTTTACGCCTAGCTTAGATTTTTATGGAGATATGGAGATTTTCATAAAAAAAAGAAATTCTTACTTTTATTGTTATAACATTCAAAATATTCAACAAAATTTAACAACATTCTTAAAGCAATTTAAAATTAAGTAATTTTTGCCTTAAAATTTGAAAAGAATACGTTGAAAACAGTGCAATATGTAAGAAATTAAACTTAGCTATTTTATACTGCTCATGCACGTAAAAAATGTAGATTGGAAATGTAGATTAGATTAGAGATGTAGGATTAGAATTAATACTGGAATTAAAATTATTTTTACCTATTAAATTCCAAAAACTTTTATATAAGTCTGAAACTTACAAGTATTTTGTAAAGTTACTCTTTCATAGCGAATTGGAACGGCAACCAGAAATCTTTCGAAATCGATATTTTGACACAGTGCGATTTTATTTCGTTATCTGTTTTTGACGAAATATCACGCTAGATGGTATTTTGTAGGTGTTGCTTTGGACGTAATATTTCGTTTCCAGAAAGTTCATCCATATCCTCTTTTTTTATGTATTATTTCGTGCGAATGACTTCTCTTTTCAAAGAGGTTTTGGAGAAGTATCTTTAAAGGGATTCTTCCAACTGTTATTCGTTATGGCAAACTAAGCAATTTTACTACGATTATTTTTTTAAACTGTAAACTTAACCAACATAATGTTCAAAATTTTGTAACAAAAAAGAAAAGAAATTATATAGTATTACTTTAAAAAAAAGACTAATATTCACATGTCATAATTAATTTAGAAATTAATTGTAACATTTGAATATATAAATTTTTAATTTTATTTGTTGGTGTTGCAATAAAAGTTTTGTAAATTTTCAGATTTTGCCTTTACAATGAACCTTGACCCAGCAAGACATCCACCATTTATCAATAAAACTAAAGCACAAATCTCATTTCACAATTCTCGACAGTTAATAGATCCCTACGAGCAAGGATTTTCAATGGAGATGGGAAAAAAGTATACTTTTCGCTTGAAAAAAGTAATTAAAATAAATTTCATTATCTTTGCATAAAACTGAGTTAGATATAATTAATTTTATCTTTAATTTTCAAACAAGCAATAATAATAATAATAATCAACTCTTCACACCGCAGACAAATGGGATAAACTTTACAGTTTTACAAAGGAGTATACGGAGCGACTTCTGTAGTGCAATTGAGAAACCACGAGAAGTTATTGTTATACACTAAAAAGTATGTAAATCGTAATTCGAAGTTTCGAGAAAGTATTTACTCAAAGAAACCTGAAAAAGGTATAATCTTTTTCGATTTATTTACTTTTATTCTGATAAAGGACTTGTTAAATCATGTTTTTCAACCTCAGCTTCTAAATGTAGTATACAATTAGAAATACTGTCACTATTGATTAAAGAAACAATTTGCAAGTGTGTACATATTTCTCGTATAACTCCAAAATCTTCTGTACTAAAATTCTAAAATTTGGGAAGTGGGTTCAAATAAAAATTTCAGCCCTGATCTCAAAATCATTCAAGATTTCATTTAATCATTGAAGAGTGGTTGGAAAAACGATTTTTTTTTATGTGAAGCAGTTTATTAATGTTAACTAAATTGAAGCGATTTTGTTTCTTTAAACATTTGAAAAATAACGTCAATCATGTTTGTTGGATAGCAGTTTGATCAAGAAAGTGCTTCATTGAGAGTTTATTACTTGTTTATCTATAATTTATTATTTTATTTCTGATTCTATATTTCAGATAAAATAAATTTATATTAACGCATAGGAATTTGTAGTTTGAATTTATGATTTGAAATCATGTATTTACTTTTCTGATCACCAACTCGAGCTATAAGAGATCAGCGAGAAAGTTTCGGTCACGAATAAAAAATGGTCAACACTAGTCCGAAATCAAAGGTTTTTTGCTTAAAGATTTAATGAAAAATCCATCATTTCTTCTGACTCGGATTTATATAAACAAGGTTGAACACCTATTGTTTTCATCATCATTGTTTTGAACATCAAAAATTATGAATAGTTAGCTTTCAAACTTTTATTTCTACTGAAAATTTAGCTTAGTTTGTTACAAAATTCATTGGTCATGCTAAAAAATCATTAAAAAATTCGTAAAACTGTATTTTTTTAGAGATGATGCCTATGAATGCCCTCACATGTTATTTCCGTTTCAGTACTTTGTTGCCAACGCCAAAGAAATAATTTCATCGTTTTTTTAATAATATAATCTTTAAGGTAATTTATAATAAAGATCGTTTTAATTTTCGACATTTTTTTAAATCAGCATAAAGAAATACCAAGAAACCAGCTCCTCATCACTCTATGTCAGTGTGTCCCAAAGTGTGGTACGCGTACCACCAGGGGTACGGGAACAGTTTAACGGGGGTACGAGTTCTTATGCGAAATATCTTGCAACAAACGAATATTTCAAATAATTTTATTAAAAAACAAAGCTAGCCATGGAAATTTACGATTATGTACTTTTCTATTGATTATTTTTTGCAGAGTTAACAGTTAATAATTAGTGGTGTCAACAGCCAGTTGTGATTTTTATCTTTTGTGCAATTTTTTTATAGTAGAAAATACATTCATTTTTTTATTAGTGGTACACAGCGGTACGAAAAATTTAGAAAGGGTACACGAAAAACTTTCAAAGATGTTTAAACTAACTTGCATTTAGAATTTATTTTGGTCTTATTAGGTTTAGTATTGAAAATACATAGGATAAATAACATCACTTGCCTGCGGAACAATATCAAACGCATAAATCTGTATACGAAAAAATTTACAATGTCCACAAATAAAATCTCGATTTCTTCTTAGCTATAACGGTTCGGGACTCGTTTTATTCGATTCAGTATAAAATAATTGCCAAACTAAACATACCCCTTTAAACTGTCCCCATAATAAAAAGACACAATACCTTAAAATCATGTAATAATAGCAGTAAAAATGTGCTTTAATCACAAAGTTCACAATTGTTATACGTTTTTTATACTGCACTGTTGAGACTAATTAACAAATATTTAGATCGAAAAGAATCTGCTTCCTTATCCATACGACACAAACTGCATTGATTATTTAGAAAAATGGAAAGCAAGAGGAGGTCACGGACCTACAAATGAAAGAGTAAGAGTCTCTTCTTTACTTCCTGCTTAATAATGCTATATTTTTATTATTATGAATAACCAATTATGGATAACCAATTGTAAACAATAAGCTTTCTTTCTCCTTAACGAATCTTTAAAAATTACCGATGCATGTGAGGGAACAGGTTTGGTATTCTAGAAAGTTTCGCTATTAAGATTCGAATTAGTTTTCACCCTTATCACTATTCATTACTTTTTTGTGGACGAAAAAGCCTGGTTAGTATGAGAACGCGATTTTTAATCCCTCCCCCTAAGGAATCCCCGTCTATTAAGTGATGACTGTGCTCTTTAAATCTGCCTCCAAGTTCCAATAACAAATCAATACATAGAGGATATAGACCTGGAGATTGATCATTCTCTGCTTCAAATCAAAAATACGATCTGTAGATAAATAAATATAGTGTGATTGAATCTTCTTTGTAAAACTAGCTGTTATGTGTGTTTTCTTGGCCATAGATGGTACCGCTGCAAAAACAAGAAACGCACTCTCTGCCTTAAAAATTCACTTGATTTCAAGCAAACTTGCTGCAAAATTGGGTCGGCTGTTCACCGGCAGTTACAGAAGAAAAGTTACATAAGTAGAGTCACGATGGTTCAGGGGGTGGAGCGTTCGCCTTCCAATGAGGAGAACCGGGTTTGAATCCCAACGATGGCTGGTAGATTCCGCTTCCGGCTTGTACCGAACACAGTACTGACGCGAAATGTCGTCAGTGGTAGACGAATCATGGGTTGGAGTCCCTTTACCATCAGACTTACCGTCGTAGGGCACTAGGCCCATTTTCAAGAGGTCGTGGGATAGATTCTCGCCAGTAGTAGATTCTCCCCATGTAGTATAAGGTGACTGATCCAAATTAAATCTGTCGAGTCACAAAGTCAGCCACGTTTCCATAGCAAATCATACCTCTGGGGGTATTGAGCGAGGAGTTTCCTTGTCATTTAGATTTGTTCAAAATTGCAAGGCTATATACATACTACAGAACATTAGTAGTCGTTGACCCAAAATTGAGTCGGCTGTTCAATGACGGTTATAAAATGAAATGAAAAGTTTCATACGTTAGTGGCATAAGCAACAAAAGCGTTAATGATTTGAACTGGGTCCAAATCCTAGCCATGGTTGGTTGATATGAATTCTGCAACCGTCTCGCGCCATCCACAATGCTAAAGTAAAATATCCTCTGTTTTGGGCAGAAAATGGGTGACAATTCTCTGACCGTCCAGCTGACCATGTGAGCTTTTCCTCTCCATGGAACGCAATGTGATTTAGTTTCATCAAAACGTCCGAAACGGAGGTAAAATTTCTCCCAATACTTAATCCAAGAGTTTCTTTGTCTCCTTGATGGGATTCAAAATTGCAAGGCTAAGGAGTTGGACATTAGCAGAAGTAAACAGAAAATTGGGTCGGCTGTTTAACGACGGTTATAAAGTGACATAAGTAACAACAACAATAATTTTTTGAACTTTATATACCTAATCTCATTACGACACATAAAATGAAGTAAAAATATTAGAAAAAAACTAGTAAATGAAATAATTGTGTTAACTTTCATGAGTGTTATCGTCCATTTTAACGGCTAATTGTTTCCGACACTGAATTATCTCTTATTTTCTATTTCAACCAATAATGTTCTAAATAGAAGGGATGGGTGAGAAAATAAAACAAAAAAGTTGGTGCTTCGCATTCTTTATGTTACCTAAAAAATTTTGCTCAGGTTCTTTAGAAAGTAATCTTTTTATTTTAAATTAAACTTTAGGAGTGCATTCAGGAATGTTATACAAATATTACTTTGACTGCCTATGGACTGTCACAAAGCAAAAAAGGATTCAACATTAAACGTGAGTATGTTTTACTTACGAAAATAAACCACACATATGAATTAAGTCTTTTACAATGTGATGTGGAGCAAAAATTGTGCGCCATAGTGCAATTTCTAAAAGCAACAAAAGAAAGAAAAACATGGAAGTTTTGTATTTTGATCAATTTTTTGAGCTTTTTTCTAGAGCGATTCAAAAAGATAATACAAGTCTACGACTTTAAACTTTCATGCTAATGAGATTGAATTTGGAATTATGTGGAATATATATATATATATATATATACAAGGTGTCTCAGTTAAGCGTTTCAGAACTTCTAAGAGGGGTAGGGGGCATCCTGACGACTCGAAATCATATAGCAATGTGGGGTCGGAAATGCTTTCCTGAAGCGGTGACGTACACAGAAGCACCATAAAGAAAAGAGACCGTAAGTGAAAAATC
>NC_092211.1:2040359-2057694 GCF_043381705.1 Parasteatoda tepidariorum
AATTTATTGATCATATATGGATTCCTGACCTTCAAAACAGAGGGGGTTAAGCAAAATTTTAAAAAGATAGGATCATTAATTGGGGGACTAAGAAGCTAATATTCTCGATATTCCCATAACTGTCTGAACTGTAAATGAATAATTTCAGATAACCTATAGGCTAATTCAAAAGAGCAATACCTGATTTTATATCGTTGCTAAGTTCAGAGAATAAAAAAAAATGAAAGTGTTCCGTAATTGCTCGGAGATGTATATTTATTAATAGTTAAAGGAAAAGTATCTCAAGGTTTCTAGATAATAAAAAAAATTCTTAAAAAGCAAAGATTTTTCTTACTCTCCTTTGAAAAGCAAATTTGAATTGATATATAAATTATTGATGATTTGCTAAACTTTTAAAATTTGAATAAAAAAAATTTTCTGATACTATTAGGGTTTTTTACGTTGTTTTACTTCATTTATACGAGGATTTCAACCAAAATCAAACTTACATAACTAAGACTACTGGCCATTAAACTTGCTACACCAGGAAGCCTACACACCATGTTCATGAAATTTGCAGGATGGATAAAGCATGTTGTGGCATGCAAATTATTAGCTTATCAGCGCATACATGCAAAGCAGACGGCGTTTGCGATGTGCCCTACAATGTATATAAAAGAAAAGATTTGACAGTAAGTTTCTCATACAGAAATTGAATTTGAGTGTTATTCTTAGGTAAAAAATTTTTTGCTGTGCCTCTTGTAAGAAGAAGAAATGTGTCTGAGCACGTGTCTGAGTTTGATCGAGGTCGAATGGTGACCTACCGGGATTGCGGTTTATCATACCGAAGTATTACTGCTCGCGTTGCTCAAAATCCTATGACTGTTAGCAAAATGTGGAATAGATGGGTTCATGACGGTCATAGGGAACACCGTGCAAGATCTCAGTGGCTCCCCATCACTAACAATCGAGAAGACAGACACGTTATCCACATAGTCTTAAAGGATCATGCAGCTACGTCACGAACCCTGAATCAACAAATTGGGTCATTTGCAAGACAATAAGTGTCTGCACGAACAGTTCGGCGACGTTTGCAACAGCATGAACTATCAGCACGGCGACCATGTCTTCGGCTGCCTTTGAAGCTGCATCACAGACAGTTTCTCCTCCAATGATATGATCAACAAC
Source organism: Parasteatoda tepidariorum (assembly GCF_043381705.1). Lineage (NCBI taxonomy): Eukaryota > Metazoa > Arthropoda > Arachnida > Araneae > Theridiidae > Parasteatoda > Parasteatoda tepidariorum. The sequence continues at coordinate 2,041,527 of NC_092211.1, forward strand.
GAATCTGGACGCAGGAATGGCATGACGTCGTCTTTTCAGAAGAATCCAGGTTCTGCATACAGCATAATGATGGCCGCAAAAGTGTTTGGCGACATCGAGGAGAACGCCCATTGGCAGCTTGCGTTCGACATCGTCATACTGTCCCATCATCTAGAGCAGGGTTTCTTAGCCTGTGGTTCCTGGACCCCTTAGGGGTCCATGAGTCATATTTTGGGGGTACGCCGACTACTTTTAAGACGATGGGATTAATAATATTTAAATAACACTGATCTTTTTTTTCTAAAAGATGAAAATACATACATATTTGAGACTAGGTGATTGAGATACCCCAAATTCAGTGCGGACCCTCTAATATCCCTGTTATATTTTTAACATTCTGCACCAACCGGCTTTCCGTTTGAACCCTCCGGGGCAATCCCCTGATTACATCCGATTTGCTATTTTTATAATCCTCTATCAACCCCTCATTTTTTATAAACCGTCCCTTTGCTCTTTTCTCTTAGATATGCCAGATATCCTCCACAATATGAGGAGCCACATTCGCAAACCATATAAAAGTTTAACATTTTTAAAAACACAAAGCAGCCTTCGAATTTTATTTCAATTAAAAATAAAGTAAAATAAAAATAATTGATGGTTTTTGCACTAATTTTTTTTACAGGGGGTGGTCTGTGACTTCTTAAAAAATTTGAAAAAGGGTCCATTATACCAAAAAGGTTAAGAAACACTGATCTAGAATAATGGTATGAGGGGCCATGGGATGCACATCTCGTTCACCTCTTGCTCGCACTGACGGCACTTTGAACAGCAGCCGTTACATTTCTGATATGTTAAGGCCAGTTGCTATGCCTAATCTTCGAGGCTTCCATAACGCTACGTTAAAGCAGGAAAGTGCCCGACCACATGTTGCCCGCCCTGCACTGATCTTCCTTGACACAAAACATGTTCGCCTGTTGCCCCGGCCAGCACGTTCCCCTGATCTCTCACCAATTGAAAACGTCTGGTCAATGGTTGCCGAAGTACTGGCACGCCACAACTCGTCAGTCACTACGGTTGATGAATTGTGGCACAATGTTGAAGCTGTATGAAATGTTGTACCCGTCCATGCTATGCAATCTCTGTCAGACTCGATTTCTAGCAGAATAACTACTGTTATTGCTGCCAGAGGATGATTTGAGTACTGATTTCTCAAAATCTATACATTCAAATATCTGAAAATTTAGTCACTTGTGCTATAATGCATGTGCCCAAAAAATATCATTCCGCCATTTCCATTCCTTCCTGATACACCATTTTTAATTCATTTTAACTATATACAAAATTTTAGGGATCATTTTTAATCAAATCATTTTTACATCTTTTATAGTTTTCCAAGTCTTCTAGGTAAGAAAATTTAGAGAAACAAAAAATAAAGTACCTAAAGAATTATAGATTGTATAATAATTCTAGTGCACATTCACAAGGTTTCATATAATTTGCAAAATTTCTTTTTCTAGAACTGATAGAATTGCTGAATGTTAAGTAGCATTTAAAAAACATGGAGCTATGTAATGTTTAAAAAATATGCTGAATTAATATGTTGTCTATAGTAGAATTCTTTTTTCAAAAAATTGCCTCAATCTGCCAAATATTTAGGTTACTTGGTTTTTTTTAGATAAAGATGATTTGCAAATAGCATTCTGATACTTCGATACATACGGAAACTTATTTAATACCATAAAAGGGCACTCTACATACTATTCAATTACTATCAGTTACTTTTGTCATATTTATTTTCTACATACATCTGATTCGATCAGTGGCGTACGCAGAATGTTTTCAAGCGGGGGTTCATAATTTTCAGAAATTACTAAAAGAAATTCGAGTATGTAATAAAGCACTATTATTTCCCTAATTTAGACAGCTAGACAATTTTGACTTTTTATTTAGACAGCATTGTTTAGTTAAATTTTGTTTTTATTTTTTAAGTTTAAGAATATATTTTTTTTAAAAATAAGAGGTAAAATATTTAATTTTTATTAAAAAGTAGGAATAAATCAAGCGAGAAAAAACTACACATACTGTAACAGCTACCTAAATAATAACCGTATAAATGGGAATAATCCATATAAAACCAATGAATTTAACCAAAAAATAACTTACCAACAAATAGGGAATTAAACCAGTATACAAACACGCTAAAAATTTATTGATTTATACAGTAATATTTATTCTAGAGATTTACATGGAAGTGGAAGATCCAATGCTTGTTAGCATAAGAGAAGAACAGTTAAATATTTCAAAGGATGTTTCAGTGGCATTTTCACACATTAATTTTAGATCTTTAATGACATCTTCTGCAAGACTCACTGCCTCTATCAAATCTATGCTTGTTTTTTGTAGGTATCTACAGAGATGGATTGTTATGGTGAAAACTTTGTAAATGCCCAAAAGAGATATTACGAATTAGATACTGTGCACAGTAAAGAATTAGCCTGGGTAGCCTTCCATTCTGATATTTTTTGTAGTGTTTCGGCAATAGACTCGAAAAGTTCCACCACTGCGGTTACTGATCTTTCCATCCAACGGGTTGCACATAGCTGTTTAATTTTCTCCCTCTTAGAACTGGTTTCCATCTCCTCTATTGCTGAAGATAGGACATACTGTCTTTTTGGCGTATTTAAAAAGTCGTATAATGTTTTAATTGTCCCTAAGCAATTTCTAATGCCAGTTATTTCGCATGCATTTGATACAGCCAAATTAAGGCTATGAGCAGAGCAATGTACATAGAGTGCTGATGGGACAATACTTCTTACGTGGGCTTGTACACCATTAATTTTTCCACTCATTGATGCAGCACCATCGTACCCCTGTCCACGTAACTTTTTTATATCAACCTTCATAGACTGTAATTGGTCTAATATTGTTGTTGCTATTGCTTTTCCGGTTAAGTCATGCACCGGAATGAATGGCAAAAACTGTCCGGTGATGTTAAAATTTTCTTTATCGACATATCGAACGCATAACGATAATTGCTCTATACCTGCAATATCAGTTGCTTCATCTGCAAGAATGGAAAAGCAAGTTGCATCATTAATCTTGCTGACTAGTTTTTGTAAGATTAAAATATTGCAAACCTCCATAACTTCATTCTGAAATCGAGGGCTGGTATACTGAGCATTTTTTCTGCTTGACTCTAAAATGTTCTTAAGAGTCGAATCGTTCTTACTCCGGAAACGAAGCAATGCCCGAAAATTTCCGTCGTTCTCTTCACCTGGTTGTTCAGCAATTATTCCCGAATCCTTATGTCGTCTTAGAGCGAGACCTTGATTTCCACAAAATAGGATGGTCTCAATGATTGGAGTAATGTTTTTTTCTATTTTCTAATTTTGTTCTGCTTGCTGCACGTTCAACTTGTTCATCCACAGGTTTTATCTTTCCAAGTAAAATATCGTTTAATGTCCCAGCAGTTTTGATTGATTTTTTGTGATAAAGACATTTCTCGTGTTCATAAAATCGCTCTACAGCATTTTTCCAGTTGTCAAATTTTACATAGCACAGTTGGCCTAAAGGTTGCTTTCCAGAACCAGCACCACTTGGGGCGAAAAGTACACAAAATTNTAGATGCCATAAGGAAGTGCTGACAGACACAGGTCGAGTCAGCCCAGCCATTAGAAAAGAAAGTGTCATTTCTATTATGAATATATTATTACAGTTTGATTAGTGTTCCTTTTTATTTACGAATTAACATTTATTATATTTCACTGGCACCAAATTTAAAATATATTTTGCAGAAATAAATTATAATAAAAATAAAAATTATCAACAATTTTTTTTGTTTTGCTGACCATTTGGCGCCCCTTTGTGAGTAGCGCCCGGGGCATGATGCCCCCCCTTGCTCCCCCCTCGCTACGCCACTGACTTTGAGGGCCGCTTTCACATTCATCAGATTCTGTTATGCTAGAAACGTTTTCTTCAACGGAAGTATCACATTTCTGTTGAACAGAAAAACTTACATTGGTACTAGATGCTGTCACCTCACTAATTTCAGGTCGGGATTTTTTCTCAAAGTAATTTAAAATTGTTAAATTCTTGCGTTTTGACATCATAAAGATCCAAGAACAGCAAAAATATATACATATATATTGGCACAGAAATATCCGCTATGCTACGAACTCAAAGTTTCGAGCTGGAATGAATAACTTCAACGGGCACAGTGTCTCCAAAACAAAACAGATTTAGAAACAAGCTCCGAAAGACAAGTGGCAGAGATAACTCTTAGTCTGACTAACTAACACCACTGTACTCCGTTCCCTCCTTCATATATTTTTTACCGCATCTACAAAATTCTCGAATTGTCTCAAAGACAACAGAACGTCTAGGATTCCAGACCTCGAGAATGCCAGCCAGTCTCGCGACTGGCTGGCATTCCACTATCAGGCACTGGCAGGACAGACAGGAACCAGCAATCGGAGTTCGCCCGTAACAGTATCACGTTAATTTGATTTCAAAAGTACAACCCTATTATAGTAAATGTTTTTTCAGTATTCTGAGAAATACCGTGAGAAAAAAAGTAGGCATAAGGCAAATAAAAATATATAGTCTTAAAAAATAATAGCCAGCATAATTTCTATTGAAATTTCTATATCTGTCTGTATTATTTTGTAAATTCACTTTGTCTGAGCTCAAGGGGGGTGTTTAAACCCCTAAACATCCCCCCCCTTGCGTACGCTCCTGGACTCGATACTCTCTTTCTAAACAGAGTTCGTAAGGTCTTTAAAATACTGAAATTGTGGTTACAAACCTTATAAGAAAAGATATTCAATTTCCTTAACTCAAAATATCTCGTTCAAAATTTTTATTTTTAAAGTAAAAAATAACTTTATAGTTACAATATTGAAGCTACGTTTATCCGCACTTTTACGTTTAGCCCACAGAAACCAGAAGATTGAACTTTAGTATGTGAAAATACGATCATTAGAATGAAAATTGTTCAGAGTGATATCTTTTTTATTTGTTCACTGTACATATAGATAAAAAAAGAGCGATAATAATGTAACTTACATTTAAAGGATTATTCAACAAAGAAATAAATATGTATTATTTTTTTAAATTATTGTAGTGACGTCTTCTACGAAGTTTCTAGGGATATTTCTGAAATTCGTGAAGTAAGTATGAACAAACATTTTTCTTAAAAGTACTCTAAAATATTATGTTATTTGAAATCATATTTTGATAAAACTTATTGTTGCTGGAGACAACTGGACAATAGTCTGAATAAAAAAACTGAATAAAAGTCTAAGAGTTTTGATACTATAAAGCTTTTAATAAGTTTGTAGGGTCACTGATTACTAATGTGCCATGAAAGAAAAGCAATTTTGATTTTGTGCCATATCTGGACGTGAAGAAAATCAATAAGAAACAAACATCAATATTAAGAGAGTCTATATCGAAACAAACATTTACAGTAACTCATCTCCTGCGTGTCCTTGCCAAGAAAAAAAATAGCATGAGTAATAAAGAGAGGGGAAAGTGTCTAATGTCGTAATAAAATCACTTATGCCAATATATCGACCATGCACGACCTGAAACAAACAATGTTGCGAAACATTTTCTAAGCCTTCAAGAGAAAAATTAATATCATCTCAAGTTGTCCAAGGACTGACTTCCTTTCACTGCTCTTTTTGGATATTTGGTTAAGTTTCAAAATTCTTGATCAAGCAAGTCAAGATTCTTGGTGGTACTGCATAATCAATATGATGGTTTATGTCACTTTCAATATTACTCGTGATGGTCCAATATCATTTGATGGTCACCATCATTCGACAATTTTTATTGCGTGTTCATGGTTTCTGATATGCCAGCAAACTTCCATCATTCCATGACAGAAAATTGTACTTTAATACTATGATGGTTAACCATCAGGAGAAATTTGATCTTCATGGACCAACAATCCTCGATGATCCATGATGCTCCAGGATGGTTCCAGCTATACATTTCCATGATGGTTTAATGCGAATTCTTGTTGGTTCTCGAGAATATACCATTGAAACAATTTTTTTGTATACTGACCTACCATAAATCCGTCCGAATTCCTACATTGGCATGATGGTTGTTCATGTTCGTTCCAACATTTGATTTGCAAGAAACTATGTTGGAAATTTCTGATTGTTTAACATGACAAACTATCGAAACAAGTTACTATTCTTGTGTTCGACCATCACAAATCTGTCGGAATTTCTATATTGGCGTGATGGTTACTTATGTTAGTTACCATCAAACATGTAATGGTTCATGATGGAATTATTGATGGTTGCCAGCAAGATTATGTTGGTCTATGAATGGAAAACCATCAAAAATTTCGACTTCGGGAGAATAGGTTTCTTTGGGGAACTGAGATTCAGGTGTAGGCATGATATTCATGACAAACATCGTATTATACAAAAAACCTTCACTTTGAAGATTTCTCAATGAGAATTGATGCATTGTCTTGCAGGAGAAAGTGACTTGCTCCAACAAATCTCACTACAAATGACAATAAATGGGTTCTTGCCTTCTTTTGATAGCCAGTAGCCTCTATGCGGCATGATGAAGGGGTAAAATTTTATACCCTAGCCGATGCCTACGGACATATGAAACACTTACTTTATTGCAAATTTTATGCACATGATTAGAAAAATAAAAGAGAAACAATATCCAAAGTTAAAAAACTATCCACCTGTTAGGTCGGGGAAGCCTGTTTGAGGCTCGCGTTCATGAGATCGCATGTTCGAATCCCTCCTTCCGAAGCATTCCCTTGTATTAAATAGTGACTGGTACATGTTAAATCTGTCGGAGTCACAAAATCCTCTAAGTTTTCGCAACAAATAAATACCTCTAAAAGGGCACCAAGGAAATTTGAGATCGATCGTTCGTTAGCTAATGTCAAGATTATTATCGGTTTATGAATGAATTGGCCTATCCTGTGAAACGGGCTGTGTCTGTTGATGAAGTCGTATTTTTTGACATAAATAACACCACTGAAGAAAAGACCTCCCCCCCTCCCCTACCTTTATATTCGCTTGGTTCTCCATATCAGGTGTGCTGATATTGACAAGTGGCATTAGTAACAACAACAATAATTAAGAGTGAGGACTATATTTAGCTTTCTAACTACAAGAGAAGTAGGAGTGAAAACTTTGTCTNTTAAATTCGCTTGGTTCTTCATATCAGGTGTGCTGATATTGACAAGTCACATTAGTAACAACAACAATAATTAAGAGTGAGGACTATATTTAGCTTTCTAACTACAAGAGAAGTAGGAGTGAAAACTTTGTCTTTTTTATGTACAAGATTACATTTTATGTTTATTCTTTTAATTTTCTTGAAACCACTTTAAAATATTTCCTGCTTATAATTTTTGCTTTCATTTTTTTAGGGGAGATGTAGTGATGAAGAAGAAATTAATGAGTAAGAGGACAGACTTTTTTTTCATATTATTTCTTATTTAGGGATCTTATATGTTTTTAATATTATAAGTTAATTCGTAATCACCACTATATTACATAAATGCTGAAATTCAGACGTAGTTTCCTATTATGATAAATTACCCAACAACCAAATATATTTTGATATATTTCATGATTTTTATATATTTTTGAAAACACCATTGTATATATTTTTTAAACTTTACTTCTGACGTGAAATCTAAAGATAATATTTAAAAATACCAGTGATTAAGAAACATTCTGTATAAAATCGATAATTTAAAATCAATAGAGTTTATTTTCTTTTAAAAAGCGTAATTTACGTTTTAACGGTGACTGGTACATGGCGTCCTTTTACCTGGATCAAATTTCATAATAAAACTTTTCCTTTCCCGTTATTACCGTTCTTACCATTCCTTGTACGGTATAAATAAAATCATGTAACTGGGATGAATATATTTAATAAGCACTAAACGATTGTGTGCAAAACGAAAAAACATTTACCAAACTTATAAAAACCTTAAAATAATTTCCACTTTTTTTATTCTAATTTGTTTTTCTTAATGTAATCTTATTACTTTCTTTTTATTAAAGGCTCCTTGACTTTAAATTACGGATTGAAACAAATTCCTTATTGGAACACTTTTTGAAAATATTTACCTTATTAGAGTACTTTTTGAAGGAATTTACCCGCATTTACGTTACATGGAGCGGGAAACCACGCAAACCACCCACGGTTAGCCTGATGGCAAAGAGTCTCTAACCCATGATCCATCTACCACTGATGATATTTTACATCAGCACTGTGGTCAGTGTGCTGAATTAGTATCGGCCAGTCATCGGTGGGGTTAAAACCTGGTTCACCTCATTAGGAAAACGAACGCGCTATCTCCTGAGCCCCCACTGCTCCAGTTCAATTATATTTAATTTTATAACCGTCTCCATTTTGGGTTTACGACTACCAATGTTTATTGTTGTAATTTTGAACCCAATCCAAAAGACAAAGGATCTTCTGGATCAAGTATTGAGAGAAATTTGCGTTCGTGGAAGACATTTTGATGTAACAAACCCACATTTGCGTTACATGGGGAAAAAATAAATTAGTACCACTTTCCCATTAATTTTTGCTTTTGAATAAATAAGTATTTTTTTCTATTCCATTACCGTTGCTTTTAAATAAGTAATTCTTAAAAACACTTTTAAAAGAACTAATACGAATAAAATAAGAGCTCGTGGTATCAGACAAAGTAAAAATTTGATGACGTAAACCACGCGAGTTACCACTTAATGTTCAATAAATTTGTCTGACATAACGAATATAAACTAATTAAATATTTAATACGTGCAATAAACTATTTTTGTTCAAACAGAGCTATAAGCTAGCAATTATCACTGGTGTATCTTTAAAATATGTGAAAATTGATTCGTTAAATTTAAAGCAATGGCTAACGCTTAACCAATTAAAAAACTCCACTTAGTTTTACCATCATCCTGCTAGAACGATTTGTCGTAGAATGTTCTAATGTCGACAGTGATCTTCCTCGTGCTTTGAACTATCTGCATGCCAAGTTTCATAGCTTTCGGTTGCATGGTATACGACATACTAATAAGGACATACACACAAACATTCATTTTTATATATATAGATAGATAGATATTAATAGCAATTGGCTAGAGTTCTAAAGTGCCTTTATTAATAAAAGATTAATTTCTTACTCGATTTTTTTTTAAAATGTATATTACTTAAGAAGATTAAATAATAGATTCTTATATTTAACTATCTTGAGTTTTATTAATTTTTTTATTTTTAAGACTTTCACTATGGATTGATATTTCTATTGACCTGAGCAACTTGGAAATAACTACATATAACTCTAGTCCTGAATTTGAAGTGAGTTTTTACATGAATATTTCATAATCATTTTTAATTTTTAGGAAATTTTATTTCGAAATCGGAGAATATTGCGTTCTCGATGTGCTATATCATTTTTGGTCACTTTCTTGAAAAAAATTTAATAACGTTAATGAAAATTTCTAATTTTAAATATAATCAAAAATGTTATACGAGGGTTGCTATTTATATTTCTGGCCTAATAATCAAAAAACAAACATGTAAGATCGAAATTGGTTTTATCGTTTTTCAAAATATTCTCCATGATGATCAATGCACTTTTGCATGCGTTTGAACCAATTTTCAAAGCGCTCTCTCCAGTCCGATTGAGGTAACTCCAAAACATGCGTTTTGAATGAATCAACCGCTTCTTCGGGGGCCGGAAATCGTTGTCCACGAAATTTATTTTTGATGTGTGGGAATAAGTAGAAGTCATTGGGTGCCAAATCAGGGCTGTACGGCGGATGACCCATCAGTTCGCTCTTTCGTTCCGTCAGAAATGCCTTTGTTTGAGTCGATGTGTGAGAGCTCGCGTTGTCATGATGAAGAATGATTCGCCTGTTCTTCTGCTTTTTTCGAATTTCTCCGATGACTTCTGGCAAACAAATGGTCGTGTACCATTCAGNATAACTCGAAGTACGATAACTCGAATATTACTATAACTCGATTTTTTTATGAGGTCCCGACCCTTTTATCTTCAATTTCATGTTAATTATTCTCGATTACTCGAATTTTACTCCCTCTAACTCGATTTTTTTTTGTTGATGTTTTAAAGCAAGAAAAAAAACCTAGGAGCTGATATCTTGCCCCTTGCAGCACACACACAATGTCTTTCGCACTCTTCATGGAGAAGTAAAAGCTGTCCCTCTTGAAGAATGTGCAGTGGTTAAATGAAACGTTACCAAATTTACTTCAAGGATACAGTTAAAATAATGTTTTCAATATTGATGAAATGGGTTTATTTTTTAAATGTCTTCCGAATAAGACTATGATGTTTAAGGATGAAAACTGCTCAGGGGGTAAAATGAGCAAGGAACGTTTGACTGTCCTAGTTGGAGGAAATGCGTCTGGGACAGAGAAATTGCCCTTACTTGTTTATCGGAAAAAACCGAAATCCCCGATGTTTCAGGAATGTAATAACGTATCCTTTGGATTACAAGCCTAGCAAAAAGTTTTGGATGACATCAGTTTTATTTGAAGACTATGTAAGAAAATTGGATCGGAAATTCTTCGCTAAAAAAAAAGTGATACTCTTTATAGATAAATGCACAACACATAGTGATTTACCTAATTTGAAAGCAGTAAATTTGCAGTTTCTCCCGCCAAACACAACAGCAAAGTTGCAGCCGATGGACCAGGGTATCATAAAGTGCTTCAAACAGTCTTATCGTAAATGGCTTGTCAGAAAAATGATTAATAAGCATTAATTAAATAATCCGACAATATTTTGAAAGTCCAAAACCGAAACTAACGGTAAGTCGAACTTCCGATATGTCGAAGTTTTTCGTCAGTCCTATCAGATTCGAGTTATCGCGAATTCACTGTATTTCTATGCTGAATCACTGGTCTCCAATTTGCCCTTATAGCTTTCTATCTGACAAATTTTCAAAATTACTATTTTTCATGTTTATCATCAGAATATTATTTAGTGCTATCTGCATTTCTTTATAAGTAACGATTTAAGTATTAATCTGTTATAAAGGTATAATTATCAATAGTTGTGTTTTATTTTAGAGCGTTGAACATTTTGGTAACATTGGAGGCTACGTCGGAATGTGGCTGGGTATATCATTAGTTGCAGTTTTCGATTTCTTGAGTACGACGTTTGCTTTGCTGAAATTTCCTTTTCGAAACTTTACTATAAAAAAGACCAGAGTACTCAGTATAAATCATAAAAATAGGAACAAGTAAGTCTTTTAAGTTAATAAAAATCAAAGATTTTAAAAAGCTATTAAATTCAAAAAAAGGAGAGGATAATAATTTGTGCATTGTGAATAAATGCACATAAATTGATACTTATGTGTCCACTAAACAGGAACCTTCCTCAGAGTCAAATAAAATGCTTTACCTTAAAATAACGCTGCAGACTGTCTTTTTAATATTTTTGATTTCACCTATAATCTCGCAATCTACCAAGCCCTCCGAATTGAGCTTAAACATTTTGATTGTTTTACCTTATTAACCGGATACCAGTTCCTGAATAGCTAAGATTTTGAATACATTGGAAATCATTTTCTCCCCTGCTGATAAACTCACTTATCTTAACCCTTTTTAGGCCAATCATATAAATTTTTATCAAATGATTTATGATATATGATTACATTACACTTATTAAGATGCACGAAAAGTTCCATGTTTAAAAAAATTTATTTTTTATTGAAGGAATAAAATGGGGCGAATAGGCAACATTCACAAAATCAATGAACAAACCATCAAGTTGAAAGCTTGTTTTTTAATGAATTTTGTTTCATTTACAGACTTGAAACTTGAATTCTCCACAAAATTATACTGATAAATCTCAGAAGCAATAATTATACATTTTCAAAAAGTTTTATTTGTCAATAACCGTTTTAAGTTTTAAAAAAACTTCAATAGTTTAAAACTTTCTCTACAGAAAGTGTTTATTCTAATTGAATTACTATTAATTTTTGGGAGTTTTAAGAAGCCCAGACAATAGCAGAAAAATAAAATTAGTGAAAAGTATACGTTCCAGTGTAAATAAAAAGATATTTATTGATCCTATTGATTGCAAGGGAATTCATCAAATCACAGTTGGAATTCAAATTATAGATTAAAGTTTTCTTCTACAAAAAACATTCAACACTGTTCTTAACCTTCCGAATTTAATTTTTTAGAATATTTTAAAGAACTCTAATAATTTAGTTAAGGATTTTTCGAGTATCTAACCTTTTCCCAATGTTTGGAAGTTCATTATAATTTAATCTGTTGCACCCTGCAGTTCTCACCTAATCCCCTCACACCTATTTCTTATCCCTGCATTATTACCTTCTTCAAACATGCTCTTTTGTTCCCATTGGTTAAAACACTTTACACATGTTTGTCTCTACATCTCCACCTTCCGGATTCCTAGACGCTGATGAAGGTTATTTTTTATGGAACTGAAACTACAGTATGTCAGTTTATATACTTTGTCTGTGCTTTATTCATTTTTTTTTTGCTACACTATTAATCTTTTTACAATCACATTCTCATAAATTACTGCAGTACGATGTTTTGATTACCGTAAAAAGAGAAGTATGCTTTCCGAAAGAATTGCTTTTAAAACATTTGAAGCTAAATAACAGACTTTGACAGCATGGAACAAAAATGCACTCGCGTACTGGAGAATTTACTCATACTCTATAAGCGTGCAGCACTTAAAATGTTAGCACTAAACTCTTAACACTAGCACTTAAAATTTAGCATTAAAAACACTTAAAACTGGTTTGGTTGTTTTTCCTAGGGTTTTGTGATTAAAGAAAATTTTGAGTACTTAATAGTACGGATTCGAGCTGGAACCCTCGAAATGTTCGTATTTCAGTGGGGAAAATTTAATTTTTTGCGTATTTTATCATCTTTGAAGGTCGTATGTTTAAATTTATACTTCTTAAGAACTAATCAGCCGATTTCGATCAAATTTTAGATTCTGTCATTCAAAAAGTTCGTGCGTTAAAATAATTAAAAACTTTATATTCCCTGCAATTTAAAATTTTTTAAGTATTGGAAAATTAAATAACTGAAAACAAGTAGTTATAAAAATATTTTTACGAGAAATATTACCTTTGGATAAACAGTTAAAAAATTGTTCAATTCATTAGTATCGGATATATGGTGATTAGTGTTTCGAAAATAACGATTCCTCTGACAAATTGACATCAAAAGTTGCAAAATTGTTTGTTAAAGACTTCTATACAAACATTTTCATGAAAATCAGGTAGACTATAGGGTTAGATAAATATTTTAAGCAGTATCTTGTACTACACTAAGAGGAATCGGTCAACATTGTAAAAACCTTTATTACAGGAATTCATTAAATAGAAAGGAACAGAAAGTTATCGGTTAGTTATAATTTGAAAGCATGTGTTGTGCAATGTAAAAATGCATTGCAATATAAAAGTGTAACTATTGGAACTCTTTTAAGCATTAAATCTTATACCACCAAAAGGTATTGATCAACATGTTCAAACGTTTTATGTTCTATTTCTCTTAAATATTATTTTTTGATATCATTACTAAGAGAAAGAAAGAGAAATCCTCCTTATCCTTTCTAAGACATAAAATAATTAAAAAAGTAACAATTATAAAAAAGAAATTCTTTCCGCAAATGATAAAATTTAGTTTTACTTGCTTCAACTGGAAAAAAATTACTTTGAGAACAAAGAAATAAATCCCATTTATGTTAAACTACCAAACTTGACAATTCTCAAAGAGTTTTTATATTGGCAGCCAGCATATCAAAATAATCCCTGTTAAGATTAATGCTCATGATTATTCCTACTAGCTACTAATATACAAAGCACAGTGCTAACAGTCCAGCAGATCAGTAACAATCTTCCCATCTGATATTCTGCAATGGAATCCTTAATATATCTTTCCGAACATTCTATCAAGTGCGAACTCAGCTAAAGTATGCACATAATGAGTCACTAAATAATGTATTTTTTAAGAAATAAAACAAAATCGCTTCATGTTTGCAGTAGCCACTGATGAGACCATTGAAAGCAAGTCAAATATTTAAATTATCTAAAACCAGTTTACTTGATGATGAAACTGAAGAACAGTAGTTATGAAACTGATACGGTGTTTTTTGATCTTTTTGATATTTGTTTGCAGTTTTCGAAAAGCAATTGTTTTTTCTCTGTCTTTACTCATCAATTTAAACTTTATAACGTGCGTATGCAGCCTGTCCTTATTTGGACTTTGTGCTATTAAGCACTACATTCAATCAATCTAACGTACATATAATACTTGTTTTTTTTTTTTAATAATTCTAAACCCATGCATTTACATGTTCATTAAGAAACACTCTTAACGTCAATAAGAGAAAGAATACATAGATATATAATGTACATAAAAAAACATTTAACTGTCAGAGACTTTATATCACATACTCTCGCAATACAAAGCATTTATTATTATTTTTTTGTTATAAAAAATTCTGTCTTCATTATATTTTTGATCTTAAAACCTTTTTGTTGTTAACAATCATATATTTTTTGACTCCATTTTCTTTTAGGAATGTTAAAAAAGGAGAAAACAAATCTTGGTCAGATTATTTGACGAAGGCTTTTCGGGATTCGATGCTGAGTGGCGTTCCACAGATTCTTATGGCTGAGAGTAAAATCAAGAAATACGCTCTTTTATTGGTCTTTCTGTCTTGTTTAGCGGGATATACTTATCAATCTTCTGAATTCCTGAAACTGTTTTGGAAGTATGAAACTGTTGTTGATATACAAATAACTAACAGTAAAATGACCGAATTACCTTCAATCACTATTTGTAATTATGATGGGTAAGTATTTTAAAACTCTTTCATTACCAAATCATATTTGTTTCTCTATCTATATATATATTTCTCTTACACGGCACCAAAAAAAAACCTCATTACAACTTCCCGAATGGCAAGGTTAGAAAATCGACCAATGATTGCTGCTAAAAATGTCACATGCCAAATCTAGCTCAGGTGGCTTAACATATAGCGCTTTTAAAAACGGAAACAATAACCAGAGTGAGCATTATCAGGCTGTTCAATTCAGATTCATGCCCTAAAAGCATGATAGTATTTAATTTAAACTGGCTCAACATATAGCGCTTTAAAAAACGGAAACAATAACCAGAGTGAGCATTATCAGGTTGTTCAATTCAGATTCATGCCCTAAAAACATGATAATATTTAATTTAAACTCAATTAGGAATTAATTAGGCTGGCCTCCTCCATGACTATAAATAAGTCACAAGGTCAGACTTTTGAGAAAATCAGTTTAGTATTGACTGAACAAGTTTTTAGTCATGGACAACTTTATGTTGGCCTGTCAAGAGTTAAGTCATTTGACAGCCTTTCAGTAATTGCTCCAAGATGCCAAATCTATAATCTATATTGTGTTTTCAAAGAAATTCTAAATGTTTAATGTTAATTTGTTAGAGATTTTCAGAAAAAAAAAATTTGGAAAAAATTTAATTGAAACTTCTATTGGCAGTAGGCAAGGGGAACTGCCAAAATCAAAGCTCCCCGATTAGAAATGCAGCATGTCGACCTCCTTTCTCGGGTAATGCTAACAGCCATACATTTTAATTTATTGTATGTAAAACATCCTTATTTTGTTCTAAAATGTTATGTACTTTATCACAAATGTTAATTAATATAGAAATTGATTTCAATAATGCTGATCACCAAAAAATATTTCATTTGGCGATAAAACAAATTTTTGTGTTCTTGAAAATGAAAGACTTTTTGAGGGTTATTACCTCACAAAAAAAAAGTTTATATTTTTAAATAATAAAAAAATTTTCTAAAACTTTCCGAATTTCTAGCATTAACTAATTTATTATACACATATAGTTGAATTTAGGTGAGTAACTGCAGTATTTGATAATTTATTTTGCTAATATATTTCTCATTTAGCTTATGTTTTGATTTTTTCACCATGTACAGTCCGCAAAAAAAAAAAGATATCACCCTGAATAACTTTCGTTCTAATGATCCGATTTTCACGAACTAAGTGTCAATCTTAATGGTTCCTGGGGGTGACCTCAAATATGCTAATTAATTAGTGCTAACTATTAATTAAGTTACGAAATCAGACACAAAAACGTACTTTCTCTGAATAAACAT
>NC_092211.1:2058864-2083057 GCF_043381705.1 Parasteatoda tepidariorum
TTTTTCACCATGTACAATCTAAATAGCTAATATACTTTTTTAAAAGCCAATAAGAACATTGGTAGAATTCTTCTACATAAGTACAATACTATGTCTTTGATGATAAAATACTATGTCTTTGATGATAATATACTATGTCTTTGTGCTAGAACATTGTGTTCATTGGCGAGCGAGCGCAGCGAGCCATGGTTCACGGAGTGAACCGCATAGGATTGCGTAGAAATTTTAGGGGGTTGGCAAACGTTAGCGAGCAGGGGGCGGAGCCTCCTAGTATAACATAAAATCATAATGGTCTGATACCGTTTTCCATTGTTATCGGCGCATTTTTATTGGTCGGAAAATCACGTAGTCGGATCCAGTTTTCCCCCATTCATTTCCATATTGTTTAGGTTGTCATCAGCATAAAATTAACAAAAGTCGTTGTTTTCCTTTAAATATTATTGCATCCCTAATTGGGTATAATATAAAAAAAACACAACTACTTCGATTTAATAAGAACAACATATGACGCAATGCTAAACGAATGGAATTTAGTTGTTGTTTATTTAGTTATTGTTATTAGTAGTTGTTGTTATTTGTTTTAGTTGTTGTTGTTTATTTAGTTGTATTTAGTTTCAATAACTTTTCTTTATAATGCAATAAAATCTGGCGAGCAGCTATTTAAACGATCGAGCACTTCGTTTGTTTATTTGTGGCTTGAAGTTAGGCTCGCAGAAAATACCGTTCATGGGTTAAATTTAGTAGGAACAACACAACCTGTGACGTAGGCTATAGTATACCCAATTAAAAGTTTATTTTCAGTACTGCTATTATGAATGAAATAAGTTATAAGCAGAGAGCTTGCCGCACTTTACTATACTCAATAGTCAATTATGAGGAAAAATTTTAAATTATGGTTGTGAACTCATCAAATTTGTTTGAAGAATATAATGTATTAAGAATATAAATGTTATTTAAAAAAAATGATGATTAAAAAATCAATTTTGTTCACCAAGAGATCTAAATGCTTATAATACTAATAGATAGTAATATTTGGAAGTGGGAAGTAGAGGCGCAAAAGCGCAAGCAAACAGAACTACTTTTAGTACATAGATGTTAAGTGAATGTGTTTAACTATGGTAGAAAAACTGTTTTCTGGCAAGAAAAAACAATTATTGCGAAGCAGTCATCTGGGTTGGTGAGCGGTAGCGAACAGGGGGCCCCTAGTATCGTATAATTTTCAATATAACTGATAAGTGTAGAAGAAAAATGTTTCAGGAAAAAGTTTTCAATAAAATTCACCTCAATTCTACTCAATTATACAACACTCTGGATTCTAATAGCTGATAAATTCAGGGGGAGAGATAAAAGACATCAAGAAGATAAAAATTATATGATTATCTCGAAAAACGTATGCAAGCTCCCTCTGAATCTAGAGGAGATACATAAAACGGGAATGAGTCGGGATATTCTAAAGGGAATATTCTACGATATAAAAATATGCACTTATATACACACTTTGGAGATATCTGCGTGTGCATCCGATATTCCTTTTTACGTCATTCTAGTCTGTCGAATGATGACGCATAATAATTAATAAAATAAATCTCTTTGTAGTTTGTTAATCTTTAATATCAATCGTTGTTTTTCATCACTCCTGGAGCTTCTCAGTCAAATTTTTTAGAGCGGGATTTTTATTGAGAGGAATTCTCAACATTTTTTTATTTAAATTAAGGTCTATCTTCATTTTAATTCTCAAACTCAACGAATTTTTTCAAGTTTTGAAATGATATTTTTTATTATTAATTATAAATTACTACAAAAATTTTGTTTAATTTCATTTAATATTTCTGAAGTTATAGTACGAAAGCGCTAGTAAAAAGAAAAAAAAATTTCTAAAAATTTCTTTACTTCTACGAATATTTAAGCTAGGCTTACAATATTTCCCGCAGTTATTTTTATGTAAAATAAAATCAAGCTTCATATAATTTCTCAACACAAATTTCGATTTTTATATTTGATTATAGTACCGTGCAGTATGCAATATATTTTGTTTGCAATACAATTTGTTAACAAATATATCGAAAACACAGAATTTCTGAAAAGTAATAGAGCGAGCAAAGTATGTTTTTTGAAGCAAAATAACGGAAAAATTTCCATTTAGAATTAATCTCAGTAATTTTATTTACATTTCAGCAATGATATTTGCCCCAATAATTTCATTTTTAAATAAATTAGTGAGAAATTAAAAGATTCTTTCTGTCATTCAATTTTGCAGATCAAATATATCGAAAATATGTGAGGAGATTAAACCAGATTGGTGCAAGTCATTGTGGGAAGAATATCAAGATTCAGCTCAATGTGATTGCTTAGCAGAGCGTAATTGCGAAAATGGCACTTTTCTAGATAAAATGGTTAGTAATTATAAACTCTGTTCTCGATTGAATTCTTCAGCAGGATTGCATGAAATCATTGCAGTTAATTTCTCTTCCGACTTCGGGTCTTTCATTTCATCAATTTGTCATTGTGATTTTCAATAATAAAATGGCAATTTATTTGATTTAGGAGAGATAGTGCATTGTTTAAACAGTAAATATTTTATTAAAGATGAGAATTGTTTTAAACCTTAAAAGCAAGGAAAGTTATTTAGGGGTATAAAGAATTTTTAAATAAAATCCTCTAAAAAGGATCGTTTTTTTTTTCAAATTGTTTCTGCTATTTGTTTAATAATTTCCAAAGTTTTTATTAAGTTTTTAAATCTCTTCAAAAGTATGATTCGAATCATCAAACTAAAATTGTGACCAAAAAACAAATGCCATTAAAAAAATTAAGAGTGGGATTACAATTAGCAATTTTCCACTTCCTGCTTGAGGTGCAAAACCAGGAAATACTTCCATTAGCATCCACATTGTTCAGAGATTGTATGGTTTACACAATACCACTAATTTCCTACAAACACATGCTTAAATCATTATTTTAAATGAAAAACTTTCTCATAATTATTAACTTAAAACCTGTTTGAAATACATTTCTAAACTCAAAAGTTTTTATTTTTAAAAATTAATATCATAAACATTTTTTTCTCCTTAAGACTGTAAGGTATGGTGCTATTTCAACGAGGAGATACAATTAAAATAAATATAATTCTTATAGTATGTGTAACATGTGATTAAAAAATAATTAAAATAATAATCAAAACATTTTCTTGAAAATATCTTGTACTGAGAGTGGAATATTCTGGATAATGTTGGAATCTGAAATAATGTAAGTTTGCTGTTCTCTCTAATTTCAGAAAAATTAAAAATATCCTGGCGAGGTGATGACAATGCTCAGCTAATTTTACGTGTATAGCTCAGAACATTTACGTATAATATTTAATAATCTGAGTGTTGAAAATATATGTTGGAACAATAACTGGATGTTCTAAAACATTTATATATATACTATAAAAATATGTTCTAAAACATATATATATATACTTATATATATTTAATATATATACCATATATATATATATATATATGGTATATATATTTTGCTCTATACTGAAAATCATTTATTTTATACAGGTTCTACCTCTTTCTAGATATAATGACATAGCTACATTTCCACCCAATGAACGTCTAGAGTATATTCAAAATTTAAATGATGTAATACGTGGCTGTTCTTTCGTTGAGCATGGTAAACATACCGAAGATTGTGAGTAAGTTTTTATGTTGTGATGTAACAAGAAAACACGAAGGTAGTTCTAGGCATTGAAGTTTAAATTTTGTTTGATAAATACTGGGTGGTTATTAATAAAAGCCCCTTTGTTTCGCTTTACATATCTTCATATATAAAACTTAAAGTTTGTCTGTGTACAGGAACGTTTGTACTTTAAAATCTTGAGAAAGGCATCAATTCAAATTTCGCTTCTTTCTGCAATTTTTAAATTTTCATGGGATATTTTTCTGAGCAATCATCACTTTCCAGCAGCATTTAGTTTGCATATAGTATAGAAAAAATTAAATTTAAATATTTTATTTTTTTCAGATATTATTATTATTTTTTTATAAAATAAGATATAAAATATCACTTTTTTTAAAACAGAGCACTTCGAAATGCCTTTTTCAGACAGGACATTGATGGTTGAAACGACACTTTTGCTTCAAAATCTGGGGGAAAATAAATTACCAACCAGACTATATATATATATATATATATATCTGTGTGTGTATGTATTATGCAGCTGAGTGCCCTTTCATTTTCCTGATTACTTGAAATATTGTTTTTTAAATGTTAATTGATATATCTGTTTCGAATACTGTAATGCTCATCATTTTGGAGCAGCATGTGCCAAGAAACGAACTGATTTCCTAAGAAAAATCATGTGAGTAACCCTTTTTGGGACTGTTTTCATATTATTGTAAAAAAATGGCTCACCATGCTAAAAGTAAGGAGAGAAGACTTGCAATTCATTGCCGCTGAATTAGGTGTTGAGAATCTTAAGATTTCATGTATTGAAAACAGTGATTGTTGTAAATCATACTTATGAAGAAAATTTTGCGAGAGCAATGCTAAATTCATAAATTATAATCGACGAAAAGAAGAAAATTATTAAATTAAATTAGAAAAAAACATGGAGTTATAATTACGAAGTGCTACTTTGATTTCAGAAAACGCAAAAATAGATCTCGGATTGATAAAGAATCTTTTCGGCCTCTGATGGGGCTATTTTTTTCTAATTTAAGTGATTAATTTCTGATGTTCCATTGATTTAGGCTTATGGTATCCGGCTATTTTTGCATTTATTCTTATCGCTAATTTTAATTTTCCTTTCTTCAATTTTAATAACTCATTCATTATTTATTTTCTTTTGTACATGCATTTTTTTTTCAATTTCACAATTTTCAGATCTTATGGCTATTTATATATAGACATTAATTTTATTATTGAGATATCAATGTTATAGGCTTTCGCTATGTTAACTTTCGCCATTTTGTGTACGTTGATTTTGATTCTTGTTTTAATATGATTACTACACTTTAATTCTCTGATTTCTTGTGTTATGCCTTTATTTTATCCTTTTCTGATTGATAAATATAACTGTCTTATTTTTATCTCATTGATTTCATATAATTTTTTACAAATACATCATTTTTCAAAATTTTTTGTCGATTCTCTCCATTTGAAAATCAAAATTAAACTATCTATCGAAAAATTTAGTTATATTAACTATTCAATTTTACATAATGAATTTTCCAACCAATTATTTTTATTATTACATTATTGCATTGTTATATTTCTTTTGATACCTTTTACTTGTATTACTTTTACTTAATATCTTTTACTTGTTGTCTTCAATCAACATAGAAGTCTACGTACACAATGGTAATCATTTTGTTTATTACACATACCTTAGAGTTGGGTAATAGTGTTGAATAATGTGTTGGGTAATAGTGTTGTCCAACACATTATTTATAATAAGTAATGGTGTTATAATAAATAATATGTTATAATAAATAATAATTTCCCACATATGTTAGGGTTTTCTTTCATTTTTTCATAGATAGTCCTTTTATAACTAACGTTACTACATATAATAGCTCATTTATGAGGAAATTCTTCATTCTTTTTTTATTGTCAGTCATTAAAATCTTATCTATGTCAAGAATAATTGTTTTTGGTGTTAAAACCGTTAATCAAAGGAACATCGTTATTTCGCCTTCACGTTATTTTTCTATGGCTTCATCGGGGATCAGACGGGACTCTTAAACGCTATTAAATACTTTTTTAAGTAATTACTCGTATTATATACTATTTCATATTGCATAATCGTTTAAATAATTTTCCTCGTTGAAATATCAACCAGACGATCAGTTAGATCAACACCATCTTCATCAGGAAGAATTAGAAAACCAATGAATAAATCTGAACCTTTAGATATTCAGCAAAGTTCAACTCCTAGATACTCGTAGATATCCAGAAAAGTCCTAGTCATAGAGGCTCCTCGTTAGAATCTTCATCAGTAGAGGCATCAGTGGAAATAAACTAGCCTACTCTTGATACTTCAAATGAACTTGACGTATTATTATTGACATTAATCAATAATATTGAACACAAGTATAATGGAAAGTACAGTCTCCAAATTATACCAGGTAATGAGTGCAGGGATACTCTTCACAAGATAAAAGACCTCATAGAACACAACAAACATCAATCTCCATTGAAACTGAACAAATCGGTATCCACAGAAAATTTGAACACAGGTCTATCAGACATTACAAAAGAAATTGTGGAGTCAACTCTAACGGCACATTTACAAAGTATTCAAGAACAAATAAACGTCATTTCTAATCACATCAAGAGAACAAGAAAACAGACACCAACTTATAGCGATGTCTTAAAAAACCCAGCCCCACCTACTTCTTTAGTCCTTCCAGTCACATAAGATAGCAACACAAGGAATATTCCCAAGAAAATAGAAACAACAATCATTAAACCCGTCAATTAAAAAATTCTTTGTAAATGACAAAATTGAGGAAATAAAATACCGCAATAACAAACAAATTGAGAATATAAAGGCAAGTATGGAGAACGCTGGTATTTCCTATAAAGAAAAACTAAAACGGCAACTATCCCTGCCTCTTCTGATTGTTCCGGCATCCTACAGTGATGAAGAGGCAATAGAAACTCCTAAAGCCAATTGCGATTTCAAAGATGACACAGACACTATAACAATCACCAAGTCAATTCTGCACAAAAATGACATTTATAAAAGACTTGGCATAATAAGAGTCAACTTCCAATCGGCAATTCAACTGCTAAAAATTTATTATGTTTTCATGCTATGTTTTCAATGCATAATTAAGTAAAAGAATACTACTGTTACGGTGTAGACATTGCCAAATTTTAGGTCACCCCCAAAACAACTGAAAGAACAGAATAGCATGTGAACATTGTGGATCGCAACATGATTCTTCTCACTGCACCAGCTCAACCACAGCTTGCAAAAATTGTTTATATTCCAATGAGAAATATACATCGAAATTCAACGTAGGTACATCATAAAGCATTCTGTTCAGATTGTCCAACGCACCAGTATGAATTAAACGAATTGAGACGTCAATCTAAAAATAACCAACAATAGAAACACTATTAAAACACTTTTTAAAAAAATAAAGAAAGAAACGGGACAAGCCTACAATAAATTTTTTAACTTTTGTCAACCAGCGAGCAAACCAGGCAAGCGTTTGGAAATATACTTTGTAATTAAGAACAGATTTATAACATCTTCACCCTTGTTTCAAGTATTCTACACTCCATAACAAAAAAATCGACGCACCAAGAAGGAGTTGTCCGATTGAAGCGAAAATTGGTGAATAGGGAGACAATGTACAGAATAGTAAATGATTACAATTTCAGAACAATTGAATAATTTATTGAAGAGTTGCAAAAACAAGTTCAATAAGGTGTTGACCCGCCTCTAGCCTGGATACAAGCTGCCACGCGGCGTGGCATAGACCGATAAAGCTCCCGGATGGTCTCTTGCAGTATTTCCTGCCAAATTAGATCCAATTGTCGAACGAGGTCATCAACATTCCGTGGCAGATGCAATCGCCTTCCCATCACATCCCAGATATGCTCGATGGGAGAGAGATCTGGTGATCTGGCAGGCCAAGGAAGAGTTTGACAAGCTTGCAGACAATTCATAGCAACACGTGCCGTATGTGGTCTGGCATTGTCCTGCTGAAAAACCAGCCCAGGATGCTGCAAAAGGAACGGTACCAAAACAGGTCTTAGGATGTCGTCGACGTACCGCTGTGCAGTAAGTGTACCTCTAATGACGACCAAAGGGGTCCGACTGTCAAAGAAAATGGTACCCCAGACCATAATGCCTTGTTGAGGGCCGGTGTGGCGTGCAATAGTGAAGGCAGGATCCCCCTTTTGCCCTGTGCGTCTCCAAACACGTCTTAGATGATCATCAGGACACAGTTGGAAGCGGGATTCCTCGCTAAAGACTATACGTCCCAAGTCGGCATCATTCCAGCCATATCTGTTCAAAACATTCATGCATACGAAATTTCAAAGCAATCGGATGATTGCTTCTTGGTGCGTCGATTTTTTTGTTATAGAGTGTATATACAACAATAATTCTCAACTAGACGAAACAAACAGCATTCTTAAAAATCCTTATCCCGACGATATTATTCCTTCACATCGGCTAATTTACAAAAATAACATACCGGACGACCCATTTACACACAATGAGTTACAACGACTAATTAAAACTCTTAACAACAAAAAGCACCTGGCATGGATGGAACAGATTACATTGTAGTTAAAATTTTATTCTCATTTCTCAGTACTTTAATTCTTAAATTTTTCGACAAATGTCTTATTTTAAATTATTTTCCACATCATTTAAAAAAAGGTCAGGTTTTACTTTTTAAAAAAAGGCAAAAATCCAAAACATTTAACATCTTATCTCCTAATCATCCTTCTACCTTGCTTGGGTAAATTTTTGGACAAACTTATCATTAAAAGACTAAATTTTCATTTAAAAAATATAAACACCCTTTCAGATCTTCAATACGGTTTCAGATTCGGCAAGTCAGTCAAATTAGCTTTGGATAATTTTAAAGATAATTTAACACACCTAAAAAATATTTACAAACACGTTGCAGCTGTATCGTTAGATATTAAAAGTGCTTTTGGCAACATTCAATGTAGTATAATTAATTATGAGTTATTAAAATATCATATTTCCTCTAATCTTTGCCTTTTCATAGAAAGTATAAACACAAATAGACAAGCAATTCTTTCAACTGATCAAGGTTACGCAACTAAAAACATTTCAAAAGGTTGTCCCAGAGGTCATGTATTGGTCCTACAGCATGGAATCATACTATTAATAGTTTGCTTAACATACATTCCGAAAATTTTATGATTCAAACTTTTGCAGACGATCTGATTATACTGACTTTTGCCAACTCAAGGAGAAATTTGGAAGAGATTAGAAATAATTCCCTTAATGAAATTCATACATGACTTATTCAAAATGCTCTAAATCTCTCTCTAGTGGAGCATGTAGGAGTGGTCATTGATAAAAAATTAAACTGGGGCTCTCACATTAATATTTTTAAAAACAAAATCTAATACATTATTAAATTCGCTTCAAAAAATTAACCAAAAATCGTTAGGTATCAACCAAAAAGCGAGAAATTTATAATCCAATACAGTAATAATTCCCTCATTAGCTCATGGTTGCAGCCTATGGGCAACGAATATCTCTTCACGCATTTATCGCACTCTACTATCTATTCAAAGAAAATTTCTTTTAAACGGGCCTATTATTCTACCCCCCATGGCAGCACTTCAAGTACTAACAAATATTCCTCCCCTCGCACAAGAGATTATGTCAATATCATGCTCAACAACAATAACTCAACTCAAAAAAGATGCCAAATTTAATAATATAACGTATAATACTCTAGACTATGAGAAAAGCTAAAAATACAGGTGATTGTATTTTTAATGTCAATTTAAATTTTAACTTGTGATACCATCTCCAAGGCTGTCTCAACCTCTATTATGCATAGATGTCTTGTATCCTATTTTTCAGATTTGCGGATGTACCGATATTTTGATAGTCAAAAATCGAAGTTCAAGGAGGATGTTTAAATTGGATAAAATATGCTTTTGTGTCTGATCTCATAAACTTATGCATGGTATGCACAACTCAATAAAAATGTTCACTTTTTTTCCATACTGTACTGTTATTATCATTCAGAAGTCGTGGTTGACAATCAGTAAATCTCAATGTACAGATTTGACCAAAAATCTACTTTTTGATACCATAATAATAATGAGTTTTATTTGATGTATGATTCTCAGCATGATGGGGCATTTTAAACACGAAGTACTTGAGTACTGTATCCCATTTTTGGAGGAAGTTACACCCCAGCTTCGAAATGATTATCAAAGAGGGAGGAAGAATTGCATTTGTACTTACGTGACTATAATGTATAGTGAGTCTAGCTTGGATTACAGTTCTCTCAAAGCGTGATGTTATTCTAAACAAGAAGTACTTGAGTGGTTATGGTGAAAGCCTATCCAATTTTTACATCAAGTTACTCTTTCACCTCGAAATGGCTCTCAAACAGGAATAAAGTGTTGCAATTGTTCTCCCAAAGCTAAAGCGAAAAATTAGGAGATCAGACCGGTGAATCCATAACTTATTTTCCAGAGAATCGTCGGCGAATGTTGTCGTTTATTAACAGGAATCTAGAATCAACTACAACCATAAGAATAGAATAAGACTAAATTCTCATAGTTGTACCTATTTAAATTAAACAAATGCTTTGATGAGGGGCCCTTCATTGAAATATCTGCGTAGCACTTCCTCCGCTAGAATATTCATTTTCTTTACTGTCTGAGTCATATTGGTCATATGCGTCATATTTGGATAAGTCAATTTCAAGAAAAAATTCCATAATTTAATACATTTCAATGGAATATATATTTTGGAATTATGCAATTTATTATATGCATTTCAATGCATATTAAAATGCAATGCGTTATAAGCATTTGTATTTTTCAACGGATTTATTTTTTCTTTCCAGTCTGTCATATTTCAAAAAGTCAAGTGTTTCCACATCAAGTGTGTATGGTTTTTTGAGTGGCTGTTGGACTTTGAATACTGTTTTTGGAAGACCAAATGCAAAGCCAAGTGTAGTGACTTCGAGTGGGAGTAAGATATAAATTTTTGTTTCCTCATATCATGAAATTTCGTTCACTGAACATTTTAAAGCTATTTCCCACGAGGCATAACAAAAGGTTTTAACAATGAATTGCAAATTGCCTTTTTTAAGGTGAAAATTAACTTAGTTAAAAAATGGAAATGGATTATTCTAAATTAAATAATATTAATTCATGTTAGAGAAAATGTTTTTTAAATAGAATGTTATGAAATTATACCAGCCAGTATTGCCAAAATATTCTTCAGAAAAGCTTTAAAAATGACAATTAAAAGACTTTTATACACGAAAACTGTAGTTTTTTTTAAAAGACATAAACTAAACTAGTTGTTTTGAAGTTGTAGTTTAAATGTCTTCAAAGTAAATTTTTACTTTTCTAGGTAATTATTTAAAGAAAAATTTTAGTTCTTCTGGAGTAAGAAGAAAATGTAAGAGAAAAAAATTGAAGAAAATGTAAACTCTTTATAATGACTGTAAAATAACTAGTTCTTTTAAGCCTATAATTTTTAAATAAACATCGTTGAAAAAAATTCGACGAAATAATATCTATCTTTCAGAATTCTGCTGATTCTCTCTAGGGAAAAGTTTATGGAAATGTCTCGGGAAAAAGTAGCTCACATCAAGAGGCTCGGATTTTGAAAAAGTTTACCATGGACCAAAAACTTTTTGTACCCTTTTAAAAACTTTTGATCTCATAATCAAAATAATTTAATTTTGACTATATTATCGAATAATGTATAATAAATATTGATATTTGATACAATATTAAAACTCTATCTTAATGATTCGAGAACCTCACCTTAAATATCAATTGGAGAAGACAATATTTTAACTTCTGTCCTGAGTCATAATTGCATTGAATTGATACCTGAGTCATAACTGCATTGCATGAGTTGCCTACAGAATCAAAATGGAAAAAAAAAACTTTAAAACTGGTTGTTTAAATGTGGTATAATTTGCCAGACTTATTACTGCTTTATTCCTAACTTACGTAATCAATGTTAGTTCAAATTGTAATGATTTAATTTTTATTCTCACATAAATAAACCAATAATGATATAAATAAATCAAACTATTATCACTTTGTTGACAAATGAACAAATGACAAAATAGTTTTAGCTTTTATAGCCTGGTTGTCTCCACCCTGAAAATGCATATACTATTCGCCGTAGTGGTTAAGTCACGAATCCCCTGAATAAAAAACTGAGTGATTTGGTTTTCTGGCTTTCCAAATATGATTCGCAATCTTGAATCCTAATGATTTAGTCTAGAAAGACTCCTTCATATTAATTTTCCTATTAGCATATTTTTACATGCCCCGAAAACTCTTTAAGCAAATACGAAATTTGACACAATTATAAAATCCATTTATCCAATGCCATGCAAAAAGGGTTGTATAGTTATTGACTTATTTTTAAGGAACACTAAAGTGTTTCATTTTCTTCAAATAATGTGCCTGAAAATAGTTTGTTGTTTCAGCTAAGAATACAAAATTATTTTTTCAAGTAGTTTTGTATTCTTATAAACTACATAAATTCAGAACTGTTAAGAGTATGCTTAGCATTAATTTTTAAATTATAGCAAAAATAAAGTATTTTTATTCAAAGTTTTTCTAAAGAAAGTTATAGAACGGTAAAGAACATTTCCCTGGAGAAGAAAGGAAATTCTTCTCCAGGATTCTTTGAATACTTACATCTTTTTCCGAAGTTTAGCATCGGTACGCAATAATTTTAAACATAGAATGAATTATTTTCCGTAATGAGTCAATCACCCATCTCGCTTTTATGTCATTATGAAATCGGGTATATTCATACATTTCTTGCCTGAATGAAAAGCGATGTCCTTGAAAGCAGCCCAATATTTCCAAGATTGCTTAAGACCCCTATTAGACAAACTAAAAAACGTCAAATGTCGAGCGAATCAGTGGCGTTTTGTAAAAAAATAATACACTGCCCTAGCGGTGCACTGGCCAATCAAAAAGGTCCCGTTCACGGCTTCGGGCATAACAGTAAAACGATTAATAATTTCTATAAAGGATAGAGTAGCCATTGTATATTGTGAACTTAAAATAAAAAAGTAAATAATTAAATTTTTAAAAAAAATAAGCAAAGCACAATTGAAAGAACAATAATAGTCATAATCATATAATAGTTTCCGTTCTATAACCTAGAACCTTCCTCAGTGCCAAAACCCCAAATGATAGTAGAGAAAAAAAGGTTGGTAGGTATATTATTTACGTCGCTTTAGAGTTGCACAAAGAGCTATATCCGACGGTCTGGGAAACATCCCTGAGGATGATCTGAAGACATGCCATCACAATTTTGATCCTCTGCAGAGGGAATGAGCCCCTGCTTTGGTAGCCTGATGACCTGCACCCGAAGTCAAATACGGTAGAACAATTTAACGAAGACCAATACCATGCAACCTTGATCCCTACTCAGGCTGATCAAAGTGGTCATCCACCCGCTTACTGACCGCAGCCAGTGGTGCTTGACTTTGCTGTTCCACTGAGAACCGTGTCTTTACAATCAGTTCACTGCTGGACAGTAAAGAAACAACACGTGCAGGGTGGTTTAATCAATAGAGACAGAGTTACAGATATGAAGAAGATAATAAAAGATAGAAAATAAGACTGAAGGTTGGCCGGGATCCCCACCAGTATGCAGGAGATTGAGCTGGAATTGATTTCTAAATGTTGGGAAACTGTGGTACATTAAATGAATCATTAACTGAATTATTAGAATTTTTCAGAACACGGAATGATTCTCAGGAATCAAGTTCTGCTTATAAAGAGCAATGTTGAATGGTTTTGGCTGATGAAAACTTAAACCCGTGATCAGACTTCCAACTATAAGGTTTAGAGAAAAATCAATTAATAGCGTGATTTTGGATATTTCTTTTGTGTTGAAGTCGAAGTTTCAGGGCGCGCTTAGTTGGTTCAATGCACAATGCATACATTAACACGAAATTAGATGAATTCGCCAGTTATTAATATCTGCAATAGAGTCTTCTAAGTTAGAAAATTTAGTTTGTTTACAGGCACAGAAACTGCGTTTTTAAACATAAGTTAAGTCAAAATCCTAGTAATTCGGGAAAAAGTATTAGGATAGTAAGGAAAAATAGTCAATTTATTCGAATTAGAGAGTTTAATGGATTGCGAGATTCTTAAGATAAAATCAATGATATTAGAAAGAAAACCACGGTCTATGACGATACATTTCAGGTAAAAGAGCTCTTCATTGAGGAGATAACTATTTGAACAAATTTAAGAAGTACGGTAAACAAGTGAGCTTAAGGCAGCTATCTATTGCTTAAGGTGATGTTTAGGTTATGAGTGGCAACTGAAACCACAAATGGTTTCCGATGAACAGAAGTTAGAATTTCATGCAATTACGAGTAATAATAACCTCTAAGAAAGTTAAACACTTATTACTTCTTCGAACGTGAATTGCATAAAAAAATCTATAAAATGCACACTATTGATAACATGGCCAGCATCAGCATTGTCCAACAATGTCAGCACTACCCATCAATGATGTTCAATTTTAATGGTAAATTTCATCAAATGATTGCTGATTTGACTATTGACTTCTTAAGTGATCTGAATAGGCATTATTTTGAAGTAAAACTCCTTGATTTATTAAAATTTTCTTTTTATGGATGATAAGTCCAAAATTGTTTAATATTAATCGATTGTACTTAAACTTGATATTCTTCAAAAGGCAAAGATTACTTTGTTTATTAAATATATAATAATTATAATTTCAGGTAAACATATTTTGTAGATCTGTTATCGTGTCAAAATGAATGAGCATCCAGATTAGAAAAATATAGAGCTGTAAGAAAAATTAAACTTTAGGAAAACTAAATAAGAAGATTAAGAAAAATTAAACTTCTCTTTTAATTTTTCTTATTTGAAAAAATAAGAAAATTAAAAGAGAAGTATTTTTACACTAAGCAGTCTAAAGGTCCCTTCCTAACAAATTTCCTAACAAAATTCAGGTTAGGCTATATCATGTAATATTGTGAGGATTTTTACATCAAACATTCGGTAACACTCAAAAGTTTCCAAAATTACTGCAAAAAATACTGAAACCTACTCACAGAAAACAGAAAAAAGCATAACCATTTTCTAAATTGAAGCCATTTGCAAACCCGTACATTTCGTTTAAAGTTATTTATTCAAAGTTTCGTCTTAAAATCAGCTTTTCTCAAGTCACATATTTTTACCTAGAGAGGTAAGAAGTGCTCATCTTTTGATAAATCCCATGAAATTAAGAATTAGTAAATGGTTGGAGTATTGTATGGTGCTTCAATTCATACTAGCACTGGAATATTTATTTATTTATTTTGGTCAAAATAAATCTTTCTTTGTTCGTTTAAAAATACAACAAAGTTAATATCCAGTACTTCGTTTAAATTAATTGATTATCATATTTTCGGTAAGGCTTTCAAGTTATTAACAGTTGAGCTAGAGTGCATGAAATTCAAATCATTAGAATGATAAGTTATTCACGGTGTACTGTTTTCCCTCTTACTGTATATTGAAGCAACTCTAACTAAAAATATACTTTATTCTCACACTTTTAGTTTTTGATGTTTGAAGGCCATAATCATCGTGATGTCTTAACATCAATTCTATTCTATTCCATGTGAATATTTATGTGTGAACTTGAAATTCAGTTCCCTTTTTTAAAATCCAATCAAAATGATTGCATACAATTTAGAAAAAAAAATTTCCTGAATCTTTTAGTTTTTGAAGCCCTTAATTGCCTGATATCTTGACATCAACTGTGACATCCTTTTCTGTAATAATATTTAAATGTGCACATGAGTCTCTGCGCCCTTTTTGGAAATGTCTATTTCTAGTCGGCAGCCGTGTTAAAGAGAGTTAATAGGGAATTGCATCGTAGCTCTAGCTCAATCCATTTTTTTTTTATATGATGACACATTTTTTCTCAATAAAATATGATTCAAGCTAAAAATTTGATACTTTGATGCATTTTTGATGTGATTTGTAGTTTTTGATGTATTTCAAACTTTGCTAGTTCATCCCTAAAAATGTTACATTAGTTTTCAAAACTGGGGTTGAGATGTTTTCATTAATGGGCATTGAACAGTGGGCAGACGTGAAATATTGGTAAGAGTTTGTGAACATTTACTTTCTTCCTCTTTCTTTAATACTTCATATGCGTATTAACAAACAAATCCTAATGGGCATAAATTTCCTTCGTCCTCACACGAATCTTAAGAACGTATAACAGAATGGAAAATTAGAGAACAAACTATACATTTAAAAATGTTTATTGTAGTCCCAAGTATCTAATCAATATATGAGAATACTTAAAGTGTCTAATGGTTTTCAAACAAAAAAAAAATAATGCATGAACAAAAAGAAAATGAAAGATAAATAATATCATTTAAAAGTAAAAAATCACATTATGCTTTCTGTCTTGTCTTTCACCTAGTTCGATAAGTTATGTTTTAAAAATTAAATAAGCATAATACTATTCGTTTGCTATTTATTATATTTCATTCAATTATTTCAGCTATAGTTCTCAATATATCCATCGATGAAAGGGAATATATATATCTTTATCATCCTCCAGAAGGGCTAATATCCATTCACAATCCGTACCGCATTGTCAATCCTCACATTGAAGGCTTCACTTTATCTTTGAAAACACAACAGCATACTTTTCATTTAAAGAAGGTAACTCTATTTATATTTTAAAACTCATACCTTTATGCCATTAACTAGCTGAATATATGTTCTACGCATTAGGTGAAAATAATCAAACTTTTAATCGGTATTTTTCTATGCTACGATATAGTGCAATAAACTGAACTGAGTTTATAAATATAATAAACTAAACTAAGTTTAAGATTTCTTTTTACAATTATTTCAAATGACTATCAAAGGAATCGATCTAAATTACCTGCTTATTGTTATATTTTCAGCCACAGGGTGCTCAAAAATACTAAATTTCTTTCGTGATTTATAATCAGCCTCTCAAACTTTTGAATTCAAAATTTAAAATTTATTGATAAGTAAGAGAAAAAGCATGATCTAAACACTTCTTAAGTAATAAAAAATAATATGTGTATTTCTTGAAAAATTTTAAAAATGTCAAAAACTGTAAGTGTTGCTTCCATTATTGTAAGTAGAATAGGTCGTAACAAAAGATAACCTTGATTAATTTTAGGCATACAGTAATAAAGATCTTAGAAGAAGAAAAAATTCGACATTTCTTTCCCAATCAAAACGAAAAAATTTCTCCAATGAGTTAAAGGGCCTGAGCCAAGTGTTTTAAGATAATGATTAAGAGTGTAAAACTAAACCTTGGCTGAAGAAGCCACAGCGTCAAAGAGTACCTAAGAGCACTGAGCTGTTATCGATATAATCACGTAAGGCACATGGCGAAAAACTGTCAGAATGACGAGTTGCAATAAAACCTACTGCTTCTATTGTAACCAGATCGAATATCACGCCCAGACCTGCAAGGCGAAGATCAAATGCGTTAACTGCCATGAAACAAACGTGAAGTTTTTATCTGCCTTGGAAGTTGACCAGAGTGCTTTGAAAAAGTCCTGTCCGTATACCAACGAGCAATAGATAGAATTGAAAAAAAAAAAGAAAAATTACAACTAGGCAGGCCCTGGAATCCAACTGTGATTGCAAGCCAATTGTAGCATTCTCCAATATGCTGCACTATCTATAGGATGCTGCACCTATGATTGTGTATACAAATGTTTCACCAATTTTGCACAAATAGCGAAAAACAAAGGTGAGGCCAGAGTTACAAATTCCACATTCATCGAATGGTTTTAATTTTTCTTACTCTATTTACAGGTGGTGAAGAAACTTCTTCCACATCCATATGACACGAATTGCATTGATTACGTGTCCAGATGGAAAGAAAGAGGAGGCAGGGGACCAATGAATAATGTAGTAAGTAAAGATAATAAGTTTCTTCTCTCTTTTCATCTAGCTATATATATATATATACTAGGAGGCTTCGCCCCCTGCTCGCTGGCGCTCGTCAACCCCCGACCTAGAATGCCAGCTTATGGCCTTACGTTTGCCGTGAGGTGTGTGCTTACTGGGTGTATATATATATATATATATATATATAGAACTGATAAATGTGAACATTTTCAAAAGCTTTTCACTGTCACTTAAAACTGTGCAATCGTCATACTATAGCTTATAATGATTATTTTATAGTTTAAAAAAGTGAAATACATTAAAGTATCATTATTAATTCTATGATTTCTAATTACAGTTTTCTCAATGAGCCTGAAAAACAGGAATTGTATAATTTTTTTCAAAGTAATCGCCATTTACTTTTGCGACTAATGAACCACCACATCCACTTACAACTGTGCTATCCGCTTGCTATAGTTTCTGATGTTTATTTTAAGGATATAAAAAAAAAGAAAATAAAAATAAAAAAAATTTTATAATTTTTAAGTGCACTAGAAAAACACAGATAACGTAATTTTTTCAATTTCCCTCTTTATACTGCCATGGTATATTAGCTGGCACATAAAGAAGGATAAGGTTTAGAATGTCCTTCAACTGTGGCCTGAAAAGACTTCTTTCACAGCAAATTATCGAAACATGGATCATGTTTACAAGAGAAATTCTAAATTTTCAATTGAAACAAACAGCAGACGTATCAGTTTTTCTAAAGAAGCAAGGATACTACATCAAAAATATTAAGATTGTACAACAAAACATCTATACTGTGTTTAACTACAAGATTGTTTAAGATTGTTAAATAATATATGATCGTCGTAATTCGTTGGAATTTGTACAATTTTCACTAAGACAAAGAATTATTAAAACGGCTGGGATAACTTGATAGGCCATACTCTCTAGCCATGGACTCGCTAGCCTCGCTTGTGTGGTAAATGGTAACTGGTGTACGTTAAATTTGTCTTGTCAAAAAGTCTTCCATGTTCCCATAGCACATCAATAGATCTGGAGGTTATGAATTGGAGGTTCGGGACGAAAGTACGATCTGTGGAATAGATTTATGAATGAGTCAGCTCTGAAAACGGGCTGTGACCACGGCTTGGTTTTACCAAGCCGTGGTCACAGTTTTTGCTGTTCCTGCTTGCTCAGTTTCTGCTTGGTAAAACCACGAGCTTGGTTTTACCAAGCAGGTTTGCTGGTTGGAAAGGGGGGCATTAAAAACCACAAAGCAGAAGCTAAACGTATTGGGCAGAAGCTAAACGTATTTATAAGCAGAGTTTTTTCACTTCTGAGGCTTTCATTACCAGACCATCAACTTTCCTGCCATTTGGAAATTCTTTGGTATATAATTTGGTTGGATTATATTCCTGACCAATAATTTAGGATAATTTTGAATCTCTCGAAGAGTGAATATAAAGGTAAAAATTTCCTCACTAGATTTATCACGCAGATCATCAAAAGTACTAGGCAAATTTCAGGGAACCACCAGATGACATCGATAGTACGTCACAATGACGAAAGTGTAAGAGAGAGGTTTATAAGAAAAGGCTGCAAATAAGTAAATTTGTTCGCAAGTTATCTGTAAGGCATTCAGTGTCATAACCAAATAGTTACGACACGGTGGACGGTTATTGCGTCCGTGGAATTACCCAGCATTTCATCTCTAGGCTTGGCGTTTCATTAAGATGAAAATGTCAGCAGACGTTACAGCACATGCCACCACTGAGTGTCAATGTCAAACTTATAGCCAAATGAGAGCACCGCATCCAAGCAACCACGGGTACCACAACATCAAGGCAAACCGTGTTCAAACGTTAGAGAAATATTGGAATGGAATGTACACTGTATGATATCTGTTTCACTCTCGGCAACTCATTGTTCACAGCAATCAGTCTGGAGGTGGTTATAATGATTTGTTTTCCGAGGAATCCAGGATTACCTTGTAGTCTGATTCACGTTGGAATTTTACATGGATTACCCATCACCACCACCAAGCGTAACCGTTACTGTGATACAGGATTGATCGTTTGGGGTGGAATTATGCTTAGCTAAAGAACTGCATTTTAAAATCGGAACCATGATGAGCCAAAATTTTCGAAGCGTCATTCTGAAACAACGAGCTTAGCAGAAGTCCGTTTGTCACTTTCTTCATGTGTGCCAGAATTCGGAGAGCATGAATAAATAAGCCCTATATTTTAATACTTAGCATGCCTAATCGTTGTACGGACTGTAGTTTACTGCATGGGAGATATGCAATGTACTAACCATACCAATTATGTAATTAAACTTTTCTAAAGAAGATATTTTTTTAAATTAACCTTAGATGCAAAAATCGTAGTTTTAATGAATGATATCATATATACACCATCTCTTTCGATTATTTTTTAATCTTTTTATTACTTTTGTTTTTGTTTACTGGGCTTTATGAATAAGTTACGTTTGTTTTGTTTCTGAACTTTTATTTGCTGCCATTATCCTTAACTTTTGAACATAAGTTAGAACCAAAACAGTAGTGTGTTTCACATATTAAATGATTTTTTTATTAGTTATCTAAGATAAAACTCGATGATTAACGAAAACGTGGTAGCATAGGCCGAAGTAATATTTCTAAAGTTATGTAAAATCAGGCATTTATTTTGTTCCGACCATCAGAAAACTAGGAAAATCTATTGTTATTTTGCGTACATTTCGAATATAAGAAAAATACAAAAAATCGTCGTTTTCTCTGCATTATATAAGGTTAGATTCTATATAAAGTAACATTATTTAGCATTTGCCGTAATATTATCTTGCTTTGGTTGGTATGTTATATAAAAGTTTGTGTTTTTTTCAAGTAAAAATATCTTCTTTTTTTTTGAATAATCAAGAGAAACAGTTTGACGTTAGTAGAATAAATCAGCGATATAATTTAATTTAATTTTGTGTATTGTTGTGAAGCAGTAAAACAATAAACATTAGTTATCGTGACACTAAGTTCTCAATACGGTTAATTGTTGTTGTGATGAAATGAACTACAAAAAAAAACGTTTTTTGTTTCATTTGAAAACAATACAACCAGAGGGAAGGACAGCAAATAATAACAAATAGGCAAATAATATATTTGCTTTATTAACTGTGTCGTTATAGGCCTTTAAGTTTTGCAAATGATTTCGTAGTGTTATTGACTACTGTGTAATTGATTTTTTTTAGTTCCTTCCTCACAAAAAATGGGTATTCAGCTATTTTTTTCATTAAACAATATGCACTCATTAGGAGATTTAACAATATCTGATCTGGAATGCCTGCTTTTTTATGACATAGGATTGCGTCAGAAAAGGCTTAGAAATTGTAAACTGAAATGCGTAATGATATCTATCTTTAATTTAATGGCATTTAATAAGCTAGTTTTTAGATCCTTTTATTAAGCAAATATGCAGATAGAATATCTCTCTCTAAATTTAATGAATTTCATTCAAGCTTTTTGTGTTTTAGGAATGCTATAACGAATGCCAATTAAATATTAGCTTAAAAGAATTTGGTTGCCTTCATGATAAGATGAGACGATATTCAATGGAAAGCGCTATCTGCCCGCATGTTTCTACCTGTACGTAAAAAATTTGAATTTAAGCTATTTTTTATTATTTTTTGAATACAGTTGTTTTATTTTTGATAACTAAGAATTAGTATCTTTAACTTGGAACCATTTCATATCATTAACTTGTTACTTTGCTCAATTGTAAGTATCCAATGAAAAAATGAAAAGATTATTGATTAACATATTTTAGTTGTTTTCACTTCCACAAATAAGATTAAAACCCGGAGGCCAGTTACCTTGATAACCATGGTAACAGTTGGTCTTTTCTTTATCTTTTTCCTAGCTCTATTGAAATGTCAACAAAAAAAATTTGCTTTGTTATAGTTTTTTTTTAAATTAAAGGCTTATTGCGATAACAAATTTGGTGAGTTCATTATAGCTATTTAATATTTTTGCTTATCAAACAAGTTCATATAATAAACACAGCTCGCATTGTTCATGAAGCTGATCTCAGTCAGTCCTAAATCATTTAACGAATCTTTTTGACGGTAATTTATCACAGCATATTAATGTAATTTATATAAACTAAACTCAGTGGCGTGACAGCCCATAGAGGGCCAAGGCCTACTGTGCCCATCTCAGCTTTCTTGACCTTGGGCTCTGGGGTGCAGGAGCATATGTTTCGGTCAGGTGATCTACTGAACGCGGAACCCTCATTGTTTAGTTCCCAAGCATGCTTGGTACTCAATTTTCGAACCTGTGACGCAGGAGCTCGAAGCGCTACCACTCAGCCCACGGGCGTTGTAATTTATATAAGAAATACAAATTCTAAAACGGTTAGCATATTAAGATTCCGAATCAAATACATTTACCAGAAACTGTAGCGCAATATGGTAGTATTATAGAATTACGTTATAATAAAGAAACAATCATTATTTTAGTTTAAATGAAATTAAAATCTTGAAAAGAAATATCAAATTCACCGAAATAACATTACTTTCCTGTCCACCTAATATTACAGGGAAATACTTTTAAATTAGGAATACAAAAATACTTTTTTCACCTTATTTCTGACGAAGGTCCTCTCTATTATCAGCAGATAATAGAGAGGAAGCAGATAATATATACAGTGAAACCTGTTTTTGTGCGATCCTTTTTTATGCGATTTTGTTTTTGTGCGATTGGTTTTGTACAAGTTTATTTTTGTGCGATTTTTTTTTGCGATTTATTTTTATGCGGTATATGAATCTTAGCGGCGTTAGCACCAGTTTAATGTTTCCTATCAATGTGCATATACATGTTGTGGACAAACTCTAATTGCGTAGTCTCCTTGACAACGATGTATCTGGACTTCGCGATGCTCTGTTTATTTATTTTCATTAGTTCATTTATTATCAACTCCATTTTCTCTTCGGTTTAAAATTTATTCTACGCTAAACAAGTTGAAGTAAGTCAGTAAAAAATCGTCTGCAGTGTTAAAATACTTTGTATTTTAAAATTAAACCATTATTTTTATTTCGTAAATTCGCGTCTGCGCGTATCTCAAATACTATACGCTTCGTATTCAGAGTTTTATACACGATTCATGTGATTAAGGATTCATTTTGTAGTGAGATTAAAGGTAAATAAATTAATTACTTTTGTTTATATTTATATGTAGTTTTTATGATTTTTATTTAATTTTTTAATCATAAGTACTCCCTTAAATGGACAAGAAGTACCGGAATCTATTACAGCAGATAAAATATATGCAGAGATCCATATTTCGAAAAAATTGGAAACGTATTTTCGTAAAATAGATACCAATGCGGAAAGACGCTTAAAATTCCAAAAAGAGCTGAGATCATGCATGTCTCACTATCATGACGTTTACAAGCAATTGACCAGTCGACCGTCTCCACAAAAACTGATCACTGACATTATGGTACCAAAAAATAAGTCAATTGAAATCCTATCTTCAAGCGATGAAAGCGATTTTCAGTTCATCACAAGAAGATGCGCGTTTTGGATTACGACGAATAGCAACAAACTATTTAATGTATAATTTAAAAACTTCTCCATGTATATGTACAATGAAGAATTAAATATTTTTTGAATTTCTTTAGGTCTAATTTAATTATTTAATTTAATTGAAAGCATTCTCTCATCTATTTCATGAATCATTGATGTATTTTCTGAGTCCGACTTTTTTTATGCGGTCCCTATCCATCGCATAAAAAAAATTTTAGGTTGTATATCGTACAGAGTTGTTATTATATGTAAGAATTTATAAAATTTTCGAATATTTTTTTTGTACGATTTCTTTTATACGGTCCCTATCCACCGCACAAAAAAAGGTTTTACTATATATAGGGTAAACTAACCAGTGAAGGAACACTTAAGCCTCGCTTGCCTTCTAAAAAATCATATTAATTTCAAAATTCGTAATTTCAGTTAAATGACAGTGTCAACATATTTGTTACTAATTGCAAATTATGCAAGAAAATTTTAGAGAACTTACATAATATTGTTTTAAAGTTTTGGAGGTTCAAATAACAAGTAGTAAGAAGACCCAGTGAAGGAACAGCTCTTACCAGTGAAGGAACACAAAATTGCCCAGTGAAGGAACACTTAATTTTGGTTATTTTTTAATGCTCTTTATGAATTTTTTAGCTATACAAATATATAAAAAGAAGACTATTT
Organism: Parasteatoda tepidariorum; assembly: GCF_043381705.1. NCBI lineage: Eukaryota > Metazoa > Arthropoda > Arachnida > Araneae > Theridiidae > Parasteatoda > Parasteatoda tepidariorum. The sequence continues at coordinate 2,082,761 of NC_092211.1, forward strand.
GTGAATTATAACATACAAGTACTTGTAAAATGCTAACTTTCTTCTGTAAATTATGAACTAGAAATTAAAGTGATGTTAAATACAAAATAAATAAAAAAATATCATTCTTTCTTATAATTTGACAGTCAGATCTAAATCATTGTGTCATCCGATGCTGTTTATTATCATTATTATTTTATCACCTTTTTGTTTACTCTTTTTCCTCTTATTTCTTGAAGCTTTTTTTCTTTTTTAAGTATTTTTTCTTTCTTTTTCTTTTCCATGTTCTCTTGTTTTAATGTTTTTTAGATCTTTCAG
>NC_092211.1:2085778-2087884 GCF_043381705.1 Parasteatoda tepidariorum
TTATATATATATATATATATATATATATATATAAATTCAAACAAAGATCTTACTCACAAAATTATTTTTATTCACTTTACAAAAAAATTATGCACTTTCTATTATTTGTATTACGCTACATAATTAGATCAATTCACTCGAAACTTGATAAGACCTCGATCGTATCAGGGATGCAAGCAATTATCATCACCATTAATTTTCTTGCCTCTCCAGCCAGCCAGTTTGTTCCACAAAAACTATAGATCACATCTAGTCAGATATTAGTACAAAATAACCCAAAAATTTACTTAGTAACAGTCTCTTAGTAACAGTAACCCTCTCTTCGCTTGCAGTTTAAAAGATGGTTTCCACAGAAGCAAGCAAAACCAAGTCCTTCTAATTTGCTGTCATTTCGTAATCTAGAAAAATAAAAGAGAAAATATAAGCCACTCTCAGCATTTTGGTTGCTCCAATAGAGCCACTTTTTATCCCAAACCGTGACTCACTACCAATTAGTCAGGATGTACGCCAGAAAAGATATTTCAAAATCAAGCAAGTCACTGCCCAAGTCAAAATTTTTGATGGTTTTCCATTGATGGAATAACATAAGCTGGATGATAACCATCATGAACCATTAAATTTTTTTGATGGTAACCAACATAAGTAACCAACACCCTAACGTAGGAATTTGGACTGATTTATGATGGTCCAACATTAGAATAGCAACTTGTTTTGATTGTTTCTTCATGTTTAACCATCAGAAATATCCATCATAGTTTCTTAGAAACCAAATGTTGGAAAGATCATGAACCACCATCACCCCAATGTAAGATTTCGGACTGATTTTTGATGGGCCAACTTTACAAAAAATTGTTTTGATGGATATTCCTGCTGAACTAACAATAATTCTGACTAAAACATGTTGGAAATATATAGTTGGAACCATCATGGATTGTTGGTCCATGAGAATTAAACTTCTCTTGATGGTTAACAATCATAGTTTTAAAGTAACATTTTCCATCATGGAATGATGGAAGTTTGTTGGCATATAAAATCCGTGAACTCATACTGGAAAATGTTGGATGATGGTGACCATCAAATGATGACGACCATCATGAATCGCATTTTAATCAGCATAAACCATCAAAATATTTTGATGGGTCCATCAAGAATTTTGACTTGGGTGTAGATTCATCTTCAGCTGAACTAACTGTAGTGAATTAGATAATGAAAAAGTAATAAATAATTATAAATTTTAAAAAAAATTACATCGAATTTTCTCTGGATAAAAGAGTTTTATAAATGCGTTCAAAAAGTTTTTAATTCGTTTCATTTGTTCTGGAGATATAGCATGACACGCAAAAAGTGAAACTAACTTTAAATGACTAAAATAATCGACTGCTTATTTTGACTGAAGAATTTTTACTGAATATTACATATTCTGGATGCACCCCACCCTAGAAAAAAGTTAATCAGGTTGTTACCTTTTTTTCATTTATTTGTTTTGCTTACTGTGATTGACCACTGGAATAGTTTTAGAAGTTAATTATTTAAGTATTTTTTTCTCGTTATATACTTTTTCTGGGTAGCAGTCAAAAATGTAGCAGACTAAGCATTCGAAAAATATTTTTTTTAAATTAAATTATAGTAATTTCATTTTAAATTTATTTATTTTTATTTATTTTTTGGTAGATTCTTGGAGTAATTATATAATTTCGTTTGTTTCCTTTTCAGCGAAGAATCCTACCTAGTAATTAAAGATGTTGATGATGTGCAAAACGAGGCAAGTTTGAGTTTTTATTACAAAATTTGATTTTATCTTAAACCAACTACTGCAGTGTTTTAAATAGTTTGATAAACATTAATGTAATAAAATGAGTAATTAGTTTTTTTTTAAATTGCAGTAACTGTTCCAATATACAGTAATTGTTTTCCATATTAATTAGAACAGAATTACAAATGTAAGATTTTATAAAATAAAAATAATAATATTAGGAATTTTCTTTTTATACATTTTTCAAGGTGTACAGTCCCTAAAAAAAGGAATCACCCTGAATAACTTTCGTTCTAATGATCGGATTTTCACGAACTAAGTGTCAATCTTTATATATAAAAGGACGAAATATA
>NC_092211.1:2088012-2219563 GCF_043381705.1 Parasteatoda tepidariorum
ACTTTCTCTGAATAAACATATATTTTTTTATACATATTTGGATTTTTAACCTTCAAAATATAGGGGATAGCCACAATCTGGGAAAGTTTGGTCAGGAGAGCGACCCGAAGTTCGGATCCCTTATTGTTAATTTCACTTTTTGCGTTTTCAGTCATATTTTCAAAACTAATTAAGCAATTCAAAAAAAATTGCACCCACTTATAAAACTCATTTACCCTGAGATAATTTCGTATAAAAATAATTTTTAACTATTATTTATCATTTTCTATCATGTAGTTTAATTGGAGATGAAAAAAATTTGGATTCTGAGGTATGAATTTTTTTATACCATATTAATCTACGTATTTTTCTATTGAAAAATCTAAAGTTTCAACTTTTTTTAATTCAGTAGAAGCTGAGAAATTTAAAATTAATTATTTTTAAAAAAATAATTTGGTGACAATGAAGAAATATTTAAATTGGGCAATTAATACTAAAATGTGGTTAACTTACAAGGAACTTGACTTACGGGCGGGTAGCATAAAATTTCATTCATATTTTTTTCGCTAGTAACCAATTGCTAATCCTCTTTTTTTTATTTATTTTTTTTATTCTAAAATGCGATGATGTCTCTTTTTTAGTCGTCTAAAATTTAAGTGGTAATTTAGTAAAGAAATTTGAATAAAACATTTTATTCAACGAATGACGAGTTTTATAAAAGCACGCTTCTGATAGAATATGCTTATACATAAGAATTTTGCTTACATTTTTATGTGATTATATTTAATTTTTCAGCCTCTTTTTTCAATAATTGATGCAATTTCAATTATATACATACGTATGCATAGATTTAGAATAATATCTTCATCAATTTCTTCAATATACACTTTATGATTATTGATACGAATACGTAGTTCACATTTTTAAGCATCTTAAAATTTTTCAACATCTTATATATCGTCTTAATCTTAAAATAAATTTTTAATCACCTGCGCGTGTTTCGCGTAACTGTTTTACCAACTATTTAATTAAATTTTATCATTTTTAAAAATCATATTCTTTACGATATCACGCATATTAATTTTTCATTAATGTACTAATAATTTTTTTTAATACTTTAATTTAGGTTTTCATTTAAATTAAAATTCCCTTTTAAATTATTGTCAAGTTTTGATTAAAAGAAAACTTGCCTGGAATAAATCTTGTTAATAAATTAAAAACATTCTGCTGTTTGAATTTATTTGATGCAAAACAGCTGACTATTTACCAAGTATACTATTTTTTCGAAAAATAGAGATAAATTGTTGATTTTTTTTTCTAGTGACGTCAACATAGACTATCTAAAATAGTGTTGATGTTTTATGTGTTACTACAAATAGTATAAATACACCGAACAAAAAAAGTTATCGAATATGTAGCCAAAATTTTTAAGCGTGTTAAAATATCTCAGTTTTTTTAAATGTCGTCCTAACATCTTAATTGTGAAATAAAATTTTTAATTACCTGGCCGTTTGTGATTCATTGAACTATCCAACTAATTATTTCTTCATATTTTTTACTTTTTCTTTATGCTACCACCTAGATGCTACAACCTGATAATATACTAAACTATTTTGTTTCATTTTTATTGGTACTTAGAGGTTTTCTATAAATTGTTACTCGCTGTAAGAAATTGATAAGTTTTCGCTAAGAAACTGAATCAAAAAGATAAAAACTTCATTGATATAAATATTATTTGATGATAGTAAAAATAGACATGTTTTGAGAATCGAATAACTAAAGTCACAAGTCATTCACACCTGACGAGTCTTGAGAATGGGTGCTTACATTTGAACGCTTGAAACATGTCAACTTTTATTTCCCTCTTCATATATTTTGAAACTAGTGAAATTTTTTTCATCAATTTAACTGTTTTACAATTGGGTCTTGATCATTGCTTTGATAAGGATTTTACGCTCGTTAAAATAAGCATATGCATTTTAATATTTTAACAGGATTCATGTGATCTTTAAAAATGCAAGAGAGCCGTAAGCATCCATATTGTAACTATAAAAGTTATCTTTAACTTTAAAATTGAAATTTTGCGATCAGATATTTTGAGTTACAGAAATTGAATATTTTATCTTTTAAGTTTTTGTGCCTCCATTTCAGTATCTTAAGAATTCTGTTTAAAAAGAGAGTATCATATCAGACATATTTATAAGAAAACAAAGAAATCATAGAAGCGGTATTTGGTGATGAATGAAGCTTATCGTAATTGAAGAGCATGTTGTGCGACAGTTTATGATGAATTTTCGAAAATAAGTTTTAAAATGTATCGAAATATCAGGATGCTATTTGCAAATCATCTTTATCCTTAGAAAGCCATGTAACCTAAATATCCGGCAGAATGAAGTGATATTTTAAACAATGACTCATACAATATGCAACATATTATTTCAATATGTTATTCTTAAACGTAGCATATTTCACTGTTTTTAAAATGCCACTTGACATTCAACAATTCCTCCGGTTATAGAAAAACGAAATATCGTAAATTATATAAAACCTTGTAAATGTGCATTAGAATTACTATATAATCTACATTTTATTTTTCAGGTACTTTTTTTCGTTTCCTCAAACTTTCTTGCCTAGAAGATTTGATTAAAACAGTAAAAGTGATTATCCCTAAAATTTTGTATTTAGTTATAAGAAATTATGCAAATTTGATTTCAATGTGAAATCCTAGTATAAATAAAGTAAAAGCAACATAAAAAACCCAAATAATGTCAGATTAAAAGTTCATGTATTCAAATTCTAGGAGCTTAGAAAATCATAAATAATTTATACATCTATTCAAATTTTCTTTTCAAAGGTGATAAAAAAAGAAAATAAATCCTTGCTTTTTGTACAGAAATCAGCTTAAAAGTTTTCTATTGCCTAGAAACTTCAAGATATTTTGTATTAACTATAATTAATTAAACCTCTTCAAGCAATCACAGAACATTATTTCAATTTTTTTTACAATCAGAACTTGGCTTCGCAACGGTGTAAAATTAAGTATTCCTCATTTGAATTAGTTTATGCGTAATTTTAAAATATTCATTTGCGGAGCCAACTTCTGTTGGCTATCACCAAATCACCAAATATATAAATCTGCAACCCAATTTACGACCAGTTTTTTTTTTCGAAATTTTGTCTATCCTCCCCCAATTACAAGGTTCAGGATTCCAGATATTTAAAAAAATATCTATGTTTATTCAGAGAAAGCACGTTTTTGTGTCTAATTTCATAACTTAATTAATAGTTAGCACTAATTGATTAGCGTATTTAAGGTCACCCCCAGAAACCATTAAGATTGACACTTAGTTCGTGAAAATCCGATCATTAGAGCGAAAGTTATTTAGGGTAATATCTTTTTTTCTTTGCCGATTTTACAATCTTATTTGTTAGGAAGAGGATAATTTAAGTTTCAAAATCTGGTACAAAATTTTATTCCTTAAACTATATATATACATATATACGTACAAAGTATACATATACATATATATACGTACTCTCAAAATCCAAAGTCTGAGGGTTTGCTCTATGCACAGTTTAAGCTATTATATGATTTTTTTAAATTCTTTATTTTTGAATTCTATATATTAAGCAGTACACAGTTAAAATGTATGTTTCAACATCACATTCAGAAATAGCGGTTCTGCCTCGAACCTAAAAAAAGTTGCTGCAGTTTTAATAAGATATTGAACTGAACCATAATTCTACCCTAGTTGAATCATGATATTGTGTACTCACGTCAAAAAAAATACGACAATCTGGTTCAATTCAGCAAACAATTTGTATGATAATATAATTTAGCGCTTTCTAATGACATCGTAAGCATTGAGAATAGTTTACTGAGGTCAGAGTGAGTGTAGCAGAATAGTTTACAATGCTCAGAAGCATTAAACTCTTTTTATATTTATCCAAATTTTATTAATTTTTTCTGACTTTCAACTTTTTAATGGAATTTTTATTGATGGTAATTCATTTATATATTTTTTTTTTCAGGGCCAATGTAATAAACATTCGAAAGATAACAAGCAGAAGAACAACAAATCAAACTTAATGTAAGACAGATCAGAAATGTAATATTTAGTGTTTAAAATTAAGAAAATTGTCATGTTTTGGGAATTTTTCTAGGACCTGACTACAAAGGAAAGATTGAGTAGAGAGATTTTTTTCAGGAATATTTAATAGTTGTATTAAAAAGTTTTCTTATGGTCGGGTGGATATTCGCCAACTGGTACATTTTCTAACCATGACTTCATCACAAACTGCCGATATTTGATAACAGAATTTGATTCAGAATTGAGTCACTATGCTTACGTGACACTTTCATTCGAAGAATTTAAAAAACCACAGGATCTTAAAATGAATAATTTCCTAAAGAATAATTTCCCCGAATATATAAATAGTTTAAAACTATTAATAGCACTTAAAAACGTGAATAATGTCGTTGAAGACAAACTTATAAAAAATGATGATTTTTCTTTTTTCAATCTCCAACCAGAACATTCTTGAAATCCGCATTTTATTAATTCGGATGACGTAGTCATTGTTTATGATATATTACATCTTTTTATTATATACTAACTAAATACCAGCTTTTCGAAGTTGGTTAAAAAGGTTAATAATTAATATATCGTTGTTTATCAATCGCTGTTTGAAGCACAAAGTGAAAAACGATAGAAAGAACTTTTATGTAAAAAAATCGATCTCAGTTGATATATATGCATATTTAACCTAACTTTTTAAACTAACATTTATAATTAAATTTGATACTAATGCTGAATACACCTTCAGAATAACTAATTCAAGAAAAAACTTACTTCTTTCAAATAGCGTGATATTGGATTTTAAAAACGCGAAAAAAAATTTGCGATATCGAATTTTTAAAACGCGTAAATGCGAATAGAAATATTAAATTTTAAAAACGCGTGAATACGAATCACTGCATTGGGTTTTGAACTTGCGTGAATGTGGATTGTGATATTAGGTTTTAAAAACGTGTAAATATAAATCACGATATTGGACTTTTAAACCACGTGAGTATGACTTGCAATGTACGATTTTTAAATCGTGTGAATAAGAATCGCAATATTATGAGATTCCGGAGCAATTCCAAACAATTCAAAATAGCTTAAATCCGCCAAACCAAAAGAATCAAATTGGCGGAAGAATCACAAAATACGCAATTCTTCAAATAAGAATGTAAGTAAACGTCTCGTCAACGGTTTAAATTCGATTATAAGAAAAAATAAATTCGATTTAAAGAAAGCTTCAAAATTTTGTCGGATTATAAGTTTTTCATACGCGTACCAATCGTCTTGAAATACGCGGAATTTTACGATATTCGCGCAAAAATCGCATGCCCCACTTCTAGTTTTCAGACCCAGGAGAAAGATACGAGAAACCCGGAGTTTAGAGGTAGGGGAGTGTCGGGTACCCCCTCCTACTGTCAATTTCATATGTATAGAATATTTCTTCAAGCCAATGGGCCATCGGACATTAATTGTTATATTAAAAGAATATTATTTTCAAAGTTTCAAGTATTTATTGTTGTTGTTGTTGTTAATTTACGTCGCACTAGAGCTGCACAATGGGCTATTGGCGACGGTTTGGGAAACATCCCGGAGAATGATCCGAAGACATGCCATTACAATTTTGATCCTCTGCGGAGGGGATGGCACCCCCGCTTCGGTAGCCCGACGACCTGCGCGCGAAGTCGAGCACTTTACGGTAGCACAGTTTAACGAGGACCAATACCGCACACCCTCGTTCCCTACGCAGACTGATCTAAGTGGTCACCCACCCGCACACTGACCGCAGCCAGTGATGCTTGACTTCGGTGATCTGCTGGGAACCGTGTCTTAACGATCAATCCACTGCGGGGGACTTCAACTATTTATGCAGCTGGTAACATGGTGAACAATAGTTTTGAAAATATGTTGAATTCAGTAGTCATGAAATTAAGAAAAATTGGTTGAATGTTTCGATTAAACTTCATTTTAATACTAAAAAAATAATTTTTTCCATTTATGCAGCATTAAAGTATGTAGTCTTAAGTTTAATTTGCACAAAGAAAGAAGTTTATGTGTGAAAAATTGTTCGAGTAATTACAAATTTACAAAAAAATTGGATTTCGGGTAGCCCCGCTCACATGAATGTCGGNTCAGCTTGAAAATGTACTATTGCCTTGAAACTTCGAGATATTTTATATTAACTATAATTAATTAAACATCTCCAAGCAATCACAGAACATTATTTCAATTTTTTTACAGTCAGAACTTGCCTTAGCAACGGTGTAAATTAAGTATTCCTCATTTGAATTAGTCTATGCGTTATTTCAAAATATTCATTTGCGGAGGTAACTTTTTTTGGCTGTTTTCTGGATTATCACCAAATATATCAATCTTTATTGCGACCCAATTTAGGACCTGTTTTTTTTTTCCGAAATTTTGTCTGTCCCCAATTACAAGGCTCAGGATTCCAATTATTTAAAAAAAAATATGTTTATTCAGAGAAAGCACGCTTTTGTGTCTGATTTCATAACTTAATTAATAATTAGTACTAATTGATTAGCGTATTTAAGGTCACCCCCTGAAACCATTAAGATTGACATTCAGTTCGTGAAAATCCGATGATTAGAACGAAAGTTATTTAGGGGGATATCTTTTTTTTGCCGACTGTACAATCTTATTTGTTAGGTAAAAGATAATTTAAGTTTCAAAATCTGAAGCAAAATTTTTATTCCTCAAAGTATATATATGTGTACAGTTTTCGCTATTATATGATTTTTTTAATTCTTTTGAATTGAATTCTATATATTATAAGCAGTACACACTTGAAATGCATGTTTCAACATCACATTCAGAAATATCGGTTCTGCCTCGAACTTAAAAGTTGCTGCAGTTTTAATGAGGGGTTGAACTGAACCATATTTCTACTCCAGTTGAAACATGATATTGTGTACTCACGTCAAAAAAATACAACAATCTCGTTCAATTCAACAAATGATTTGTGTAATAATATGATTTAACGCATTCCAATGACGTAGTAAACATTTATAATAGTTTACTGAGGTCAGAGTGAGTGTAGCAGAATAGTTTACAATGCTCAGAAGCATTAAACTCTTTTTATATTTATCCAAATTTTATTCATTTTTTTCTGACTTTCAACTTTTAAATGGAATTTTTATTGATGGTAATTCATTTATATATTTTTTTTCAGGGTCAATGTAATAAACATTTGAAAAATAACAGGCAGAAGAACAACAAATCAAACTTAATGTAAGACAGATCAGAAATGTATTATTTAGTGTTTAAAATTAAGAAAATTGTCGTGTTTTGGGAATTTTTCTAGGACCTAACTACAAAGGAAAGATTGAGTAGAGAGATTTTTTTAGGAATATTTAATAGTTGTATTAAAAAGTTTTTTTTATGTCCGGGTGGATATTCGCCAACTAGTAAATTTTCTAACCATGACTTAATCACAAACTGCCGTTATTTGATAACAGAATTTGATTCAGAATTGAGTCACTATGCTTACGTGACACTTTCATTCATATATTGAAACGAAGAATTTAAAAAATCACGGGAAATGAAATGAATAATTTCCTAAAGAATAATTACCCCGAATACATAAATAGTTTAAAACTATTAATAGCGCTAAAAATCCGAATAATGTCGTTGAACTTATAAAAATGAGAATTTTTCTTTTTACTATCTCCAACCAAAACATTCTTGAAATCAGCATTTTATTAATTCGGATGACGTCTTCATCGTTTATGATATATATTACATCTTTTTATTATATACTAACTAAATACCAGCTTTTCGAAGTTGGTTAAAAAGGTTAATAATTAATCTATCGTTGTTTATCAACATTCAGGGGCAATTGAAGCACAAAGTGAAAAACGATTAAAAAAAATTATGTGAAAAAATCAATTTCAACTTATATACCATGCATATTTAACCTAACTTTTTAAACAAAATTTATAATTAAATTAGATACTAATGCTGAATACACCTTCAGAATAACTAATTCAAGAAAAAACTTACTTACTTCAAATAGCGCGATATTGGATTTTAAAAACGCGAAAAAAAGTTTGCGATATCGAATTTTTAAATCGCGTAAATACGAATAGAAATATTAGATTTTAAAAACGCGTGAATACGAATCACGACATTGGATTTTAAACTTGCCTGAATGCGGATTGTAATATTAGGTTTTTAAAATGAGTAAATATAAATCACGATATTGGACTTTTAATGTACGATTTTTAAAATCGTGTGAATAGCAATATTATGAGATACCGAGGCAATTCCGAACAATTCAAAATGGCTTAAATCTGCCAAACCAAAATAATCAAATTGGCGGACGAATCACAAAATACGTAATTCTTCACATAAAAATGTAAGTAAATGTCTCGTCAGCAGGATTTAAAGAAAGCTTTAAAATTTTGTCGGATTATAATTTTTTGATACGCGAACCAATCGTCTCGAAATACGCGGAATTCTACAATATTCGTGCAAAAATCGCTTGCCCCACTTCTAGTTTTCAGACCCAGGAGAAAGATTCGAAAAACTCGAAGTTCCGAGGTACCTGCGGAATACAATCATCCCTGAACAATACGAAATTTTGCGAAAAAAATTTCAACAGGAAAACAACAATTGTGCATACGACTCATACCGACACAATTAATAAAGCTAAAATAAATTCTTCCGTGCTTATTGACCAAATTATTCTTAAGTGAGACAAGTTTTTAATAGTTCATCTAAATAATAAATAAATACGTTATCATTTGTCATGTTTCTAGAGGCCAAACTCATTATAGCCAATATTTACCACTATCAAGAGTTTTCTCCATTATAGCCAATATTTACCACCATCAGGAGTTTTGTCTTTTCCTTTTTTCTTCTTCCTCTTGAATTTTTGAGGAAACATATCTTTTCACGTCATCCATAGTATGACTGCACAGTTTTCATACTCATACATTTAGTAGGTACTTTGGTACCTACTAAAATGAGACTGCACAGTCTCATTTAAGTAGGTACCAAATGAAGTAGTACCTATACTAGCATATTTGACACCTATTTAAAATTTACCAATTACCAAACTACTACAGCTGAATATTACCAAAGTTAAATATCATTGGCGAAAATAATGGTGTGATGATACTTTTTACGTTTCACCCAAAAGAATTAGTATCACCTTTCTATTAAATTTCCTCTTTAGTGTATAGTTTATTTTTTTAATTCAATAAGTACTACTTATTATAAAAATTAATTAATTATCATTAAGGTCGAAAATATTATAGCAAATTTTTCTTTCTCCTAAATGAATTAGTAACATTTCTCCTTGGATGGTGCTTTTTAGTGCATAGCTTCTTTTTAATGGGAACATATTATCAAAATTAATTAAGCAATGTTATCGCCAATAATAATTTAGTGGTTTTTATCCCTAAATAAATATGATTTATTAATTTTCCTATTTAGTACAACCTTAATTTTAATTGTAATTCGAGTCTATTTCCAAGCTTAATTAATCACTATTGGCATCGTTAAAGTAAGAATTTTTTTCTTGCTTCCCTTTGAATAAGTACATTTTTTCCATCAGTTTTGCCTTTTAGTATAAAGCTCTTTGTTTTGTTTCAAATATCGTTGATTTTAAATTATTTAGTATTATCTAAGCATGATTTAAAATCATTATTATAGCAATAATTATTCATACCAACAGTTTATGTGACTTAACAAATTCTTCAATTTATTACAATAGATTTATGATTTTAATTTATGATTAAATTATTTATGATTAAAATTAATTAATTTTTTATGATTAAAAGGAAGGAATTTTCAAATCGTTGTGTTATTTTACAAATCTAAGGTGTAAGGAAATTCTACTTTTTATTGGTATCCAAGAACTTTTTGGAGTCTTTAAACTTCGGAGAATTTTTTTGAGTCTACCTGCAAATTACAGTCGATGCGCTAAGAAGAATAACGCTAATGAAGAAAAAAAATGTTTATAACCTCATATGAAACTCATATTCATAAGAGTGTTAAGAATGTCGACATCATTTTCATTTATGACCCAATTGTTTTTATTTTTTAGAAAGAAAGGATTTGAGGAATTTGTTTTGCAAAGTTTTATGATTTCTTACAGAGAAATATTTGCTTTTACCTTATTATCAACTTTTACAGGGAATTTCTGCTATATTTTTATTTCCTTAAAATATTAAGAGTCACGCTTTTTTAATATTTTGCTACGCTTTCGTTTTCGGTTATTAAAAAAATAAAAAAGCAGTTTTTTTTAATCAAAAATGGTTTAAAAAAATTTTATAACCCAAAAACAACATTTCTTGACATGACATTTTTTTCGCATAATGTTAAATATTACATTTTTTAATCTAAAATTATTATAATTGTGAGTTTTCTTTTTGTAGTTAACATTAAAAGTGGTTTGCGTCCAAAATAACTTAATGTTTTCTAACCCATCGACCTCAATTTTTTTCTCATATTGTTTAACTTTATATTTTTTTTACAAAAAACTAATGAGTCTTTTTTTTCAGTCATAATATAACTGTGATTATTAATTTGAATGATATGCCGACTACAACATATTCTTATAGACCGAAATTTGAGGTAAATATTTTTATTGATAACTCTAACTAATATTTTACTATATATGAGGCGTATCCAGAAAGTAAGTTTCCCTAATTCATAAAAAAAAAGAACTCGCACTTTCAGGAACATATTTGTTAGCAACAAGTACAGCAATGTTTCAGCTATTTTTCAGCATAATCACCACCAGAATTGAGACACTTGTCGAATCGTGGGATCAACTTTTGTATCCCTATGTCGTAGTACTCTGCCGCCTGTGAATGGAACCAGCGTGTGGCAGACGTCTTCAACTTTTTGTCGTTGCCAAAATGCTTACCGAAGGACAAGAATTTCTTGAGGTGCAAGAAAACGTGAAAATCGCAGGGGGCAATATCAGGGCTGTAGGGTGAATGATCAAACAACTCCCAGTCAAATCCGTCAAAACAGCTGCTGTGTGTCGTGCCGAATGTGGACAAGCATTGTCATGGAGGAGCGCAACACCTTCAGTAAACATTCCACGACTCTTGTTTTGAATGGCACGTCATAATTTCCACAATGTTTCACAGTAACGGTAGACGTCTGCCACACGTTGGTTCCATTCACAGGCAGCAGAGTACTACGACATAGGGATACAAAAGTTGATCCCACGATTCGACAAGTGTCTCAATTCTGGTGGTGACCATGTTGAAAAATAGCTGAAACATTATTCTACTTGCTGCCAATAAATATGTTCCTGAAAGTGTGAGATCTTTTTTTTAAAAAAATCGGGAAACTTACTTTCTGGGTGACCCTCGTATATATATATTTAATTTCTCTTAATTTCACTCATACTTTATATTGCGTTAAATTATGTAATAAACTTAATTGTGTACCAAAATAAACTCAAATTTTGTATAAAACTTACATTCTTAAAAATTATGTATAATAAAATATGAAACATACTAAAATGGTATGGAATAAAATTTTACCCTTTATTTCAAAATTTAAATTCTGGTGTCTTAAAATGCTGAGTTATTTCTTAAAATGCTGAGTTATTATTTTCGATTACCATTGTGTTTAAAAAAAACTATAGCATTGCAAGGTTCAAAGCCAATATGGTCATTTGGTGCAAGAAAAAATTAAATTATCTGTCAAAAGATAAACAAAACCTTTTTCTCAGCAGATACGGATTTCTTGCTTCTAAACTTTAGGGGTTATCTTCCATCTGGGAAATATAGTCCCGATAGTGTCGTTATAGGAGCGGTTGATACTTTGCTGCTGAAATCTACTTTTAGGCAATTTCGCCACATCTCGAAAAATTTCCAGCAAATTGAAGCAGTTTTGCACAGATTTATGAAATTCATTTATCTATAGTTAATTCGACACAAGATTAATTTTAAATAATCATTTATTATCTTTTATTATTATATTCAATAACAGTAGAAGCATTTTTGTACTGTAAGATATAAAAGTATTTACATCAGTTTAAAGAAAGCAAATTTATACGGCAAAATACAAAATTTGAGCTAAATTAGTCAACTGGATCCAAAGAAATGAAATTTCAAAAAAATCGTCATTTTGAAATTCGTATTCTAAAGAACTATTCGATTAATTTCTCTCACATTTTGTATTGTATTAAATTTTGTACTAAACTTAATTATATACTAAAATAAACTCAAATTTCGTATAAAGCTTACATTATTTAAAATTATGTCTAATAAAATATAAAACTTACTAAAATGGTATAGAATGAAATTTTACCATTTATTTCAAAATATATATTCTGGTGTCTTAAAATGATGAGTATTTATTTTTCTTTATTACTATTGTGTTTTAAAAAAACTATAAAATTCCAAACATAAAAGCCAATTCGGTCATTTGGTGTGAGAAAAAATTCTCTGTCAAAAGGTAAACACGTAAGTTTTAGACCAGTTCTACCTAAAAGACTCAGCGTATGAAAAGTATATATTTCTATGTATTTTTTAGAGTGTGGAGTTATGGAGTAACATAGGAGGCTACATAGGAATATGGCTTGGAATATCTTTAATCGCTTTGTGCGATTTTTTCGATACAGTGATTGGTATCCTTCTTCATCTTTGTCAGAAGCTTCATGTCAGAGCTAAAACATTTCTATTACGAATTTTTAAACGTTAAATTCTCATCGTATAAATAATTACAAACTGAATAATCTATACTGTATAAAAAAAATATATATATTAAATGAATGCTTGAATAGCTTTTGTGACAGTAAATAAAATTTGTTTCAGACTTTAGAATGGGTTTTGTTTTCTTGCTCAAAATAAAAATCGGACCAACCTGAACAATTTTCGATCTAATAATCGGATCTTCACGTTCTAGGGCTTTGAGGGGATGACTTCAAATATTCTAATTAATTTATTCAAATGATATTTTAAGCTACGAAATCAATCAAACGAAAGTACAAAAACGTACTTTCTCTTAATGAACCTACATTTTTTGACGAAACATGAACCCCATATTTTAGTCAGGAGAGCAGTTCAAAAATTGGGCCCCTTAATGTTAATTTTATCTTTTGTGTACTTCTCCATGTCTCAAGAACTTTTCAAAAGGAACTGAAAAATGTTTTGTCACAATTTAAAAATTCATTTTGCCAATAATCCCATGCAAAATATAACTTTGAGAAAAAACTATTTTTTATTATTTTATTTAAAAATGGAAGGAAAAATTTTAAATTGTAAAGTATATAATTTTTTTAATAATTTCAAAGAATATAATTTTAATAAAATCAAATTTCGAAAAAGTAGTATTTCTAACATTTAATATCATAGCAACTATTCGACTATCAAAAAGTCCTCCACGAAGGCAAATTTCTCCCAATACCTGATCCAGGAGCTCCCTTGTCATCTGGATTGCGTTCAAAATAACAAGGCTACGGAGTTGAACATTGGTTGTCGTAAACCAAAAATATTGGGATGGCTGTTAACAACTACGGTTATAAAATAAAATCATGCACAGGAGATATATTTCTCCCCAGTCTTTCTGTAATATCGCGGGGAAAAACCACCTTCCCGCAGGCCTATTACACGACCACGTTCAAAATCAGTGAACTGTTAATAATGGCTTCTTCGTTTTCTTAAAAGGCATTCTTGACTAACAGCAACTCACTCTGTCAAAATTTAACGCCAAAATAACGCTTACGAACTGTAAAACACGTACTTAATGCAACCCTTATTGGCAAGTTCACAATGATGCTAAACTTATGCGCCAATTGCGCAATTTGAGTAGATATCATCTTTCAGTTGGAGAAACAAGCCTTCTAAATTTAGTTTATCTAACACATTTCCATCTTGGTGTTCCGATTTTTTTTCTTCAGATTATACATATATATATATATATTTAATTTCCAATGGCCAGATTTATGCAGAAAGATCTCTACACCACAAATGGGGAGAAATAAATGAGAACATAAAGAAAAAAAACCACCATATATATATATATATATAAACACAAATAATAATATAATAAATAAAATAGAAAAACTATTAATGGAAAAAAGTAAAGGTCTTCATCAGGACACATACTTTACTATAATTAAATGCGATATTTCTGAATAAAGAATAAGCATCCTAAGATAAAAATTATTCTTTATATTATCTCTATATCGCAAAAATTAAAAGTTCAGTGGAAAAAGAGTATGAAATAAAAGAAAGCTAAAACCAATGCATTGTGACTGCAGGAATGAATAGTAAATAAAATAAAACAGATTAAAACAGCTTTATTTAGTTTTCACCGGATTATAATACAGATAGTAGATTTCATATCACATTAATAACAAATGAACATTTCATTCTTTAAACTAGCTCACTATGTTTTGAGATCACAGAATCGAAAATCAATAACTTACTGGTCTCTAAATGGTTACAAGTTTAAATAAAAGATAGAATACAGAGATCAAAAATTTGAGTAGCACAAAAATTTATATTGGTAGAAATATTTGGCAACAAAAATCAAATATCAAATAAAAAACATAAAAAATATAACGAAATTTACTCAATTTTCCTGAAAGAAGTCGCGATATGTACTTTCAAAATACAACAATTAAGTACTTTAAATCATACATTGCACATTTCATTCCAAAATTTTAATAATTATTTATAACACAAACGAATTATATACACAAGAATACGAAAACAGCAGTTTAAGATTAAATGGAATAGCATATTCAAAATTGTTACAATCATAGACTAATAACATAGATAGGAAAACTTAGCATTGGGTTACCTTGTATATTTAAACATGCATCATGCGAGTCTATGATGTTAACAATTTGTGATTGAAATGGGCTACAGATGGCGTAGAGCAGAACTCTCTACCTATGGCAACAGTTCACATGCTTTTACCATTAGCGTATGGAGAGTCATAGAAGAGGGAAGTGCATTAGTTTCTGTCTTGATTTTCATATAGATTAAAATATTTTAAGTTGGAAAACTATATGGAACTGAAAACTACATTAAACATAGTTCTAAAAGAAAGCACCAAGGAAATTTAAAAAAATATTTTTATTAATTAGAAATAAAAAATACTAGGGAAATTAAAAATTTCATAATACATTCCTACCCAACTGAAAAGAGGAGGAGAGGGAAGGGAGAAGAGCCAAAGGCATGGAACCGGCCTTCTCCCCAGATGGCGTATTCGAGCGTTGCGATCGCCTATGGAAAAACGACTCTGAGTCTTGGAACATTCGTGAGTCTCACCAATATTATTGAAGCTAATTACGGATCATACCGAATAAAGATCACTCAAAGCAAACAAAATTATATAATTAAACATTGATCAAATATGTTTGAATTGTAAGGTTCGTGAATTTTTTACATCATCTTATATAACGGTATGTAATTTTACATAATAAAATGCAGAGTTTTAACAGAAAAAAAAAGTATAAAATACTTAAACTTTTACCATTTAGAAAATGTCCCTCTTGTAGAATTCTTTAGTATAATTTTAGAGATAATAATGATCAATTTACAAAGAGAAATGTCAATTAAAATTTTCATGATGATCATTGATCATTGACATGCATTATGATCATTGACATTTATTTAAAACAAAGGAAAAATGACATAAATATAAGACAGAACTTATTAAATGAATTACAAAATAAAGAAAACAATACATCACTTTAAATCGTTTCTTTTTTCATGCAAATAATGGGATAAAAAAATTATATAAGTTAAAACTAAGAAAATTAGAGAAAACAAATTATAGAATTATTTCTTTCAAAATTATTAAAGAATTATTTAATTTTTTTCGGGGGTGGGGGGCAAATAACAGAATAAAGAATAGAATTACAGAAACTAAAACTTAGAAAATATTGGCAATAACAAAAAGATAAAAATAGAACTTTAATTTTAAAAAAATGTTATTAGTTGCAACAAAATCTTCAAAAATGACAGGATTGAGAAAGCTGAATGAGATGATGACAGCAGAAAACAAAAGCAAAAAATTAAAAAGAAAAAAATAAACACAGAAACAAATAATTTAAAATATTGCAAAAAACAGAAATAACAGAAAATATGACTATCAATCAAAATCAACATATACAGCAACATTTTATCTAGCTATACACATAAAAATAAAAGCAGCTAATTTGATCTAAAAACTTCTCCCCAACAATTGAAATAAATGACTACCTTGAATTTCATATACATTTGATGAAATGATGAATAGCTAGAAAAACTATACCTGCCAGTAAGTGTGAAGCTAAATTCAAAAGTATAGACAGTTTTGAATTTTTCACAGGAATAAACAAAGACTGGATAGATATGTACAATTTGAGTAAAGCGTGAATAAGAATATCCATCATTGTACCAGATCATTGAGCGATGCAATCTGAAAATATAATATGATCTATTCGTTGAATGCGTTCAGTGTTTTTATTGTCACATTATAAAACAAAGTCAAATGGAAAAATATCTTATGTTAAGGCAATGCAGCACAATTGCACC
The DNA here is from genome assembly GCF_043381705.1 of Parasteatoda tepidariorum. Classification (NCBI taxonomy): domain Eukaryota; kingdom Metazoa; phylum Arthropoda; class Arachnida; order Araneae; family Theridiidae; genus Parasteatoda; species Parasteatoda tepidariorum. The sequence goes on from NC_092211.1 coordinate 2,104,577, forward strand.
ATCTCGCTGAGTGCTGCAATTTGAAAATATCATATGTTTTAATCATTAAATGAATTTCAGTGTTTGTATTGTCACATTATAAAACAAAGTCAAATTAACAAATATCTTATGTTAATGCAATGTGGAACAATTACCGTATAAGTGGACTGGTACCACTTCCTCAGATGTCAAAATGTGCACAATGGCATTTATTTCAACAATAGTGCATCATTAAAGTTGTGCATTTTTACATGATTTGCTTTTTACATTATACTTGAATAAATGTTACTATTCCTATTTCCACATCATTCTAAGCATTTATTTGTGATCTTGAACCCATCTAGTCATTTTTTTTTTAACCTGCTAGAATATGAAACTGTCATTTCTTTTAAAATTTACTCGTACTATAAATGTAAAAGAAATAGGTGGTCCAATGAAGGTGGCTGTCATTGCTCTGAGTTTTTTTATACATAAATTGAGGGGCCAAGAATACTGTTTGTTTCCTTTTGAAAAAAAATTTCAAGTGGGAAGAAATTATACAACAACTATCGATTGAAAAAAAGGGGATTCCAAGATAAATGACAATAAATAGAAAGGAAAATAATAATTTTGAAAGAGACTCCAAATGAAATGATAGAAAGCAAACTTAAAAGAAAACCTCATTCTAGTGGAAAAAACTAAAAAGCAAACTTTTATTTTGAAAGAGATTTCAAGCAAATTGTGAAGAAATTATAAAGCAAACCTTAATTTTGAAATAAGTTCTAAGCATATTAAAAAAACCAATACAGAAATTCTTAATTTTGAAAGAGATTCCAAGGAAACAGGAAAGAAAGGCTCCAAAAGGAAACTAAAAAGGAAACCTCATTCTTATTAGAAGTTACAAGTAAAGTGAGAAAAAACTCAAAAGTAAACTTTAATTTTGAGAGGGATTTCAAGCAAATTGGAACGAAATAATAAAGCAAACTTTAATTTTGATACACGTTCTAAACGTATTAGAAAGAAACTAATAATAAGAAATCATCAAACTTGAAAGAGGTTTCAAGTAAATTCGGAAGAAACAAAAAAAGTAAACCTTTAATTTTGGGAGAGGTTACAAGCTAAGTAGTAAGAAACAAACAGCAAACTTCAATTTTAAAAGAAATTTCAATCAAATTGGTAAGAAACTAAAAAACAGGCCTAAATTTCCTTTTTTATAAATAAAATTGGGGGGGGGGGAACTTAAAACTAACCTCTATTTTGAAAGAGGTTCTAAGCAAATTGGACAAAACTGGAAAGTCAATTTTGAAAGAAGTTTCAAACAAATTGTGAAAAAAACAAAAAAACATTTATATCACCTATATCTTTTACACCGGATGGAATGTTTTAAAAAGATTACTATATACAGAAGAGTATTAAATAAAAACAAAAAAATTCTTTCAAAGAGACTAGATTATGCAAAAGATTTCAATTTTCAAATAGTATTAATCACATGTAAGTAACTACAACTAATACTTTGAGACAGATTTGAGCATATTAATAATTTTTTTAATGAATAAACCACGGTTGAATACACATTTGAAAACACACATGGACTATACACATTAAGATGTTAAAATGTCATGATAAAAGCTGTTATATCTGTAATGCCTAGCTGCTATAAAAAACTTTTGCTTAAAATAACTTTAAAATCATAATCCTATACAGAAAAAAATATAGTTTTTTTTACAACATTTTCAGTGGAGATTAGGCATATTTTTAAGCAGAAATTTTGTTTATTAAAGAGTGAATAAGAATTTGATAAATATTTTTTTTTACAAAATGCATTTGAAGCCTCATTAAGAAATATGAATATCACATAAAAATTACATGAGAAATACTGTTTAATGTAGACAGTCATAGGTCATTTAAAAAATTCTAACCAATTTTTTTAAATAAAATTCTGTCATATTGATTTGAAGTAATACTGACAAAGATACCTTTAATATTTAATTTAAAAGACTCTTAAATGTGATTAAAAAGTAAATACCATTTGTTTTTAATTCCATAATAAATTATCATCACAGTTGCATAAAGTTAATAATCTTTGATATTAATTTTAGGATTATACAATTAATTTTCACTAATATAACTTTAAGATTTAAACACTGATTAAACTGTTTTATAAAATTAATTTTTACAGTAAATTACTATTTCTTCTTTACTACATATTTTCATTTCAGCAGCATCAAGTTAAAAGTAATCATTGGTATACCATTTTTAAATGAATTTCATTTCAATCAAATAATTTTGAGTGAATTCCTTTCTAAGTTTGAACTTTGGGAAGTTATATTTTCATAATAAATCGCTATTTGTTCTTATTTGGAATATAAATTACTATTACAGCTGTACCAGATCAAAAAGTAATCATTGGTATACTCATTTAAAAACTAAAAATTACTATCAAATGTTTTCATAAATATCTATTTTGCTTTTCCATTTTTTTTTGTAAATAATGCAGATGGATTTAAAATAAATTATAAAAATATAAGTAATACTGTTAATATTTCATCCATTCTTAATGCTTGTTTAATATCTCTATTTGAAATTAATAGAATTAAAAATATAAATACAGAAATTCTTAAAAGTTTTTTGCTTGAATAACAAATTGCAAAATTTAGAGCTGTGATTATTATAAGCTTTATATTTTAACATAATTCAAATGAAAAATTAAACAGACATGCTGAGATACAATATAAAATCGAAACAAAATTAAAAAATAATCCCAAAATTAAACAATAAAGATTTTATGCAACGAAAACTATATTTCGAAAATGTATTACACTTCAAAATTGAAAACTAGCATATTTTATATAATACAAATTTAAAATATTAACGTACCTGAAAATTATATAGTACATTACAATATTTAANTATATTTCGAAAATGTATTACACTTCAAAATTGAAAACTAGCATATTTTATATAATATTAATTTAAAATATTAACGTACCTGAAAATTATATAGTACATTACAATATTTAAATCTATAGTCAGTTAAAGTAAAATATATTTGCCAGTATATGCTTGAAGCTTTAACAATAACAAAGTTCAAAAAATGTTATTACAATCTATATGTTATAATCATTACAATCAGGTGAGCCTCTTTTTAAACCGAAAATTAGGCAATTATAATTATAGGATAAGGCAGACTTTAAGCGTAATTATGAATCCTAAAGAGAATCCAAAGAATCCCAAGTACAGAACAAGGACAGTAATGATATGGATAAACATGAACTGTTGCTTCACTTGATAGTGTTGATATGGTGTTTAAACTTCAAAAAATATTTTTTTAAATTATATAATCCAAAAATAGTAACATTAAGTAAGTAGTAAAAAATATATAAATTAGTAATACTAGTTTAAAATCAAGCAATTATTACTATCAAAAAGCAAGTAGCAATTGTTAGTCATAAGGATATGGATGTTAGAGATTATAACAATTTAGTAATTTCACAATTTTTAAAAATCTTTTGAAACTTTATTACTTGTAATTTTTTTTTAAATTTGTAACTTTATTTTATTTGAGCAATGTTTCTGGAAGCTTTTAAAATTTTTACCAGAACAACACTTATTTAACTTGACTTTAAAAAAATAAATAAATAAAGGAATTTTGTTTCTTCTTAACAACTATAACAAAATTTCCGTGTAAACTAAGAATTAAGGTTAAAAATACAGATTTCAAATATTGAACTAAGCTTTTGAAATTTAAAAAGAAGCATTTAATCATATTCGATCATTATAAAAAAATCATATATTAAGTATTTTGCAATTTATATTAAGTTATTGATAGATTAATTTGAAACAAGAACAGTTAAAAAATTTATTAACAGCAAAAAATGAATAAATAACAATTTTTTTAGTATAATGATTTTTTGACAATTTGTAATTTCTTCAATGTTTATTTTAATATTTTTATTAATTTTTTTTAAAAATTTGACTAACAAATCCGAACCTAAAAATTTTTAAAATGTTAACCTTTGAATAAAAAAGGGATGTCAGAGTTTTTAAGAGAAAGCAAAAGTCACTATTTCAAACTTAAAAATAATGCAAAAAAAAAGATATGTGTCTGCTCTTAAATTTAAATTATTTGGCAGATGGTGTCCTTTATTTCTATTTATATTTTAATAATTTAAAAACAAACAATCAAATTCCAATTTAAAATTTAAATTATCAACATCCATGTCCTGCTAAAAACAAAATCAATACTTAAACAGGCGATTTTAAAAGCTAAATTGAGAAATATTTCATTTAATAAATATATGGAAGGAACTGAAACCTTCTCTCACTCTGGGTAAATAAATGTTTACATAAATGCAACAGCAGAGTAAAATAATTATATATCTTTGTACGCCAAAATACACTTCCGAATATACACTGCTAAAGAAGTTATTTACACCTGATGCATATATGTCAGCTAAGAATTTTCGTCCATGTGTATGAAGGCAAGACGACTCTAAAAGAGAAAAAACATTAATTTTTTTTTCTTCAAAAAAGTGAAGCTGAAATTTAAAATTTACTGCCTATGCTAATGAAATATTTTGTACTACATATGATTAAAGCGGAACAATGTAAAAAACAAAAACTTGTGCAAAAAAAAACACAAAACTCATATAATTGTACAAAAACATACAATAAAACAAAATCCATTCTCAATGTCAAAACACAACTCTGTGATTAAAAAAAATTCTAAATGAAAATTAGCAAAACAATGCAATCGCTATCTATACACCAATAAAAAATGGCTGTACAAGATTGTCATTATTTTTTCTCCAATGCTCACCTGGATAGTGACCCTGGATTCGTTGACCACTCTCTGGGGAACACCATATTAGGCAAGCCAACGCTGTTCCCACAGTAAGGAGAACAGATGGTACAGCATAGAGAAGGAAAGAACATCTATGCCATATCCAGGATTTGAACCTGGTACCTTCTGCTTTTTTATTACCATACAGAAAGGTGAGCAGATTTGTCATGTCATTAAAACCAACGTAAAAATAACAGTATAAAAAATGAAATGGAGTGACGTTATGAAATAAAGTTTTGACAACATTGAACGTAGATTTCAAAATAACATTAGCAGGAAGGAGTATATGGGGTACAATATATATGCCTTTAACAAACAGGCATATTCTTTTAAATTGTATTGCTGATTTCCCAAAAATAACAGAAGAATTTTTCTTTTTTTAGGAGTAACTTAGCTGGTGATCACACCCCCTTTTGTTTTATAAACATATAAAGTTACTATTGCAGGCAGGAAATAAGGTGAAATGATGTTCATTTTCCTGTAATTATATCCTGAAATATATAAAAAAAAATTATTTTGCCTTTTCTGTACACCATTCCTCACTAAAACAGCAGAATAAGTATTTCTCTCCAAAACTATTTAACGCAATAAAAAAAAGAAATTTAACTCGTTATAAACATCCCTTTTTGCATGTTTATTATTAGCATTTCGGTGATGACTTTAAAAAAATTTGTGTTAGTGGATTTCTTAGAATATGTCTCAGTTATTATATCGAGATTCAACTATATTTAATAATTGATGTTACTTTTGTTGTTGTTACTGTTATTAATTTATTTTTGTTACTTGTGTTACTTAAAAAAAATTATAATTTAACATCTTTGAATAAATGCAAATATTTAAGCTTTAACCGCTTCCCTGATTATCCTGAGTTAACTCGGGTATGTATACATTGCAAATAATTATTATCCTGAGTTGACTCGGGTATGTATACATTGCAAATAATTATTATCCTGAGTTAACTCGGGAATGTATACAATGCAAATAATTATTATCCCGAGTAAACTCGGGCATAGCAGAATTCCTCACTACATTTTGTTTTATCACGTTTTTATTCGGCCGGAAGCAAAACAAAAAATTATAATAATCTGCTGTGATTGGAAGTTTGCCAATTTTCGTTTGAGAGTTTAGCTATTTGTGGGACTGCAGACGTGTTTTGTACAATTGTATATACTATGGTTGACGAATTTACATAGAAGAAAGAATAAAAAGTTAGTGTAAGTAATGCAGATGATTTTTCAGATTATGAAGATGTGAACGCATGCAAAGATTAATATTTAACTTTTTTTATTTGCCCGAGATAATTTGGGATAGTAAACTGATGGTAAATTAAATATTTTTTACACATAAAAAAATTAAAATTTCAACTTAGAACTTGTGTATTATATTTCGTTTTAGTTCCTTATTTATTAATGAAATAAAAAAATAAGTTGATTTTTTGCATTTTTTTTTTCTAAAAAAATGGTAAGGGAAGCGGTTAAGGAGATTGAACGTCGCTTAGTAAACATCCGACTGAAATAAAATTTCTTACAGCCTCTTTTTTTGTTGGTTGGAACAAGATTCGGGTGTGAGAGCAGAAAAATTTAAACTTTTGAAAATAGCATGCAGCTATGCCCCTTTGACCAGTCACATAATCTAGTGTAAAAGAACAATGACTAGAGATTCTTACTGTACATAAACTAGACCGAAGGCACTGCTTTATAAGAGGGAACATTTTTCATTAGTTTTCCAAAAGACACTGCAATGCTGAATTGGTTAATGATAACATGATAATGAAACAAATTGTCATAAATTAATCCTCTTAAACCTCATATTTCAATTATTATCAATAATACCCAATTGTATTGGTGGTAACACATAGATTAATAAAAAAAATTTTGATCATCAAATGAAATACAGTAGAGAACCGATTATTCGGAACGATCGGGTCCATCGCTATTCCGGATAACTGATCGTTCCGGTTTTCTGAATCGCTACAAAAAGCTGTTTTTTTTATTTTTAAACCCAACTAAAAAAAATTATATTTGGAAATAATCTTAAAAAGAAGAAAAAACGAAGTAATTCACTAATGATTATTTCCAAAATGATAGTAAGGTAAACATCTTTCCAAAAAAAAAAATCATAAAATCTTATGAGGAAAAAAAAAATTTTTTTTAAATGTAAAAATGGCGGGAAAATTTTTTGAATTACGTTCCGGTTTCTTGGTTTTCCGGTTTTCTGATTTCCGGATAACAGGTTATGTACTGTATTAAGCATCAATTTCCCTTAAACAATTAAATGCATGTGAGGTAATATATACTAATATAAAAATAATACAAGTGTAAGTATTTAAAGCTAATCACACACGGTGTTAATAAAAAAAAATAAGCTTTAAGAATTAAAAATTCAAGTTAATAAATTGTTAGTACAAATGCATCATTTAATGTTAATCAAGATGTCATATAAGAAGTAATAAGATATAATGAAGAGGAAATTTTATTTGTTTTGTGGAATCAAGAGGAGTGAGTATCAAAACTGGGCATGCCTGTTTTAAAATACTTAAAATTTGAAGCACTTTTAAACATTGAAAGTAATAAAGTAAGCACCAATATCCTTTATGAAAATAATTATCATAGTATTAGCAATATTTACTAATGCTTTTAAACCTGAAAATATTGTTAAAAAAACTAACAAAAATAAAAAATAAAAACTTTATTAATTAAAACAAAAAAATTCTATTTCAATAATATAAAAACTATTATACAGTATACTCTATATCTCGAAATTCAATATCTCGAAAACCTTGTTTTGGCGAAAAATATTTTCCCCTTAGCATTATATGTCCATCTAATATTAATCTGAATTCCTATATCGAAGAGTTTCTTCTAAAAACCTTGTTATGTCAAAATTTTTTCAAAACAAAAATAAATTTTTTTTGGAAAAATCATGTTAGTTTCTTGTAAGCCAATTCTTTTCTATTTAATGCATAATTATTTTTGTTTAATTTTTAAAAATAAATTTAAACTAATAGTCAGCTATCGTTACATACACAATTAATAGTAGTTATTCTTATTTTAAATTATTTTGCTTTTTAGATATTTGTAATATATATTACAAATGTTAGACTTATAATATATATTTTTAGATATTTATAATATATATGTAATATTTTAGAATATATTTTTCTACTTTTCAGAACATATTTAGTTCTGAACTTGTTATCTCGAAAACTCGCTGTATCAAAATTTTTTAGCGTCCCTTCAATTTTGAGACATCGAGAGTATACTGCAAAAGTAACAAAAACTATAAATTTTTTTTACTGAGTCGTCTACTGAAAACTCTATGTCGTCCAATGGAAAGAGTTTACAAATAAAATTTTATTATAAAAGAAAGCATGAATATAAATTGAACATTTATTTATTCTTAAAAAACCTATAATTATTGTTCTTTTTGTACTTTAGCACACATTTATATATTTGATTTATTGATTTAAAGTTTAAAATACACTTCAAAAACATGCATTACGAGTTTGCGACTCATCCAAAGCTTTCAACAGTTTTTATCTAGTTTATAAGGGTTTTAAACAGTTTTTAACTTATTGAAAGTCAGTTTTTATTGTCCAAAACTCAACACTGCTAAAGAAAATATTATTAAAATTTCATCAGATACTAGTATTTTCAAACACAGTATTTTCAAACATAGCACCTAAATTGATAAGTAGTTAATACTCAATTGCTACTAACAAAATAATTATGTAATGTAATGTTTCTGAAGTGTAATAAACAGTGTAATTAGTAATGTAATGCTTCTGCTAAGTGTAATAAATAGAAAAGTACATAAAAATTAATAAATAAACCATTTGAAAAATAATAATAATTTTATGTAAGAGAAATTTTTTTTTTCAGCTCCTTTGATTTTTGGGCAATAAAGATATTTAAGACAATTTTTTTTTTAAAAAGGGAGGGAAAATTTTCAATATTCCATTTTTATTCAAAACATATGTTATTATTGATGACAACTCAAAAAGCAGTAAATTATAAATAATTACTAACAAAAAGTTTTATTTTATTGCTATCGTTCAACAACCTGCCCATTTTTGGATTTACTACATACTAATGTTTAACTCTGTAACCTTGTAATTTAAAACCCAACTCAGGAGACAAGAAACTCCTCGATCAAATATTGGGACAAACTAGCCTTTATGGAGGATTTTTGATGAAACTTCATTGGAATTAAGTTGCATGGAAAGGAAAACTATTAAAACTATCATTAGAATAGTAGGGTGATTCTAACCCATGATCCATCTACCACTGAGGGCATTTTATGACAGCAGTAACATTAATGTGAATTGAGTGTAGAATTTATTTTGACCAGCAATCACTGGCATTCAAATCTGGTTCACCTCATTAAGAGATGAGTGCACCATTAATGTAATAAATTCTCACAAATTGTTCACTTTTACCAGTGGATTTGGTTATTCTTAATAATCGGAAATTGTAACAAAAAATATCGTATAAGGATAGATTAGGGTAGGGAATATCCATCAAATTCCCATACATCTCTGTGAGGTTATTATTAATAATAACCAAGTCTTTTAATTGATAAAAAAAAACTTTACTCACATTGCATAGAATTTCTTAAATTAATGTTGTTGTTTTTTTTTAAGTTTAAGGCTCACTGTTTGGTATTTACAACACTAATGTTTCCTCATAATATCCGAATCAGGTATTATTGATTAATACTAGTAATAACAAATGAAAGCCATATAAAGAGAATAATTTGCGAGAACAATAGCTGGTTTTTATTAATTATTATTGAATTTTATTCACAAGTTTATCACTTTGAATGGAGATTATTAACTAAAACTAGATTCATTACTTCAACTGTAACACTTATATAAAACTAACATTTACAGATTAATACTTTCAGTTACTTTCAAAACATCAGCAGAATTATAAAATTACTGCAAACTAAAAATACTTTACAGTATTGTAATGTTTTTAAAAAATATATATAATTAATTTGTTAAAGAAAACCAAACAAATCTGAGTTATGAATTTTGCAATGAAAATTTTGTGGCAAATTGCAAGCAGCTAGAGTGCAACTATTGCAGATTTTGGTACATGCAGAAAGAATTTAAAGTGACTTAATTTACTTGCCAATAAAAAGTAAAATTAGGGATGGATAAGATTGTCATAGTTAATTAGCAGAGTCTTGTTGTCCCCAACAGTTAACTGTGGGTTCAATCCCAGAACAGGTAATACTGCAATCCTATAAAGAATATAAACACTTAAACACAACCAATACATTTAAAACTCAAATATGCCCAAGATAGACTTGAAACTAACAGAAACTCTCAAATATGCAAATAAATCAGTATTTATAGATAAACCAAGATTAAATCAAGAAGAATTTTTGGTAGACAGCTTTATCATATTTTTGTCAATCACCAAAGCAATACGTAATGATAAATTAGCAGTATATTTATCAGCAATTAGACACTCTGTGTAACTTGCAGAGTTATTAGGCATAGACTGCTGTTGGATTTTGCACATCCTAGCTAATTCAAAAGTTGTCAAAGTTTTATTGCTACCAAATTCCATTTTATACGCTAACACCACTTGTAGTGGTAAGGAAATATTTTAAACCTATACAGTCAGCAAGGACAGAGCTCTAGATGTGATGAAAACACTTTTTGATCAACAATATAAAGTTTGGTGATAATTTTCTGTTTATAGAGACCAGGAAATGATTGAAACTTGTACTGTCATCCTGCACAGAGCTCCACTTAAGATTTGATCATTCTAGCTAGTCTCAAAGTGGTCAAAATTTTGATTGATAATAAAATCTCTCAACCAATAAATACTATTAGAATCTGTCAAGAAACAAATACTATGTAACTCAGGACAGAACAAAATTTAAGTGCTCTAACTAGTCGAAAATTGGCCAAACTTTCGACAAGGTCATTTTACGTAAAAGCATGTAGATGAAAATAGGGTAAATGCCTTCCTAAAAAAAGGAGGAAAGAAGTATACAATAGTGTTACAAAAATAAATAACAGGATAAAGGAAGTTCTTCAATACAAAAATATTCATTTCCCTAATTCTAATAATGGTTTTTTTCAAAAGACATTTATTTTTACATAAGGAAAAGCATAAGAGTATATTTTTATTTTAATTGAAGGTTTGCTATAGGGAGAGTAGTAAAAGAAATGAGACAAATATTAAGAAATATTTTACAAAATAATATGGAATGATAATTATATTCCTATAAGCACTAATTATATTCCTATATATACTAAATTTTCTAAAATTAGAGATATTAAAATACTCTTGAATAAATTATTTTAACTTTTCTTATTATTAACTTTTATCTGAACGAGTATTATTGATATTAAGACATTATATTATAAGTATTGTTTCGAAAAAAATAAAAAGCTTTATATGTAAAGAAAATATGATGAAAGAAAATGCAAAATTAATTGTAATACATTGCATTACAATTAATTTGTACTACAATGTATTATACAAATCAAAAACAATTTTTAAAAGGGTTAAATTGATAAGGAGTATTTCATATCTATTAAATTGTTTATAATGCATTGGTGAATCATGATCAACAAAAGTCCATTACAATTACCAGCGTATAAATCAACCCCTGATGATTTTTGTAAAATTTTAGGATAAAAGTTAAATTAAACATTGGGATATATGGTATTTAGAATATATGCTCAAACGATTTGAAAACAGGGGATGCGATACTTACTTGTGACCTTGACAGAGAACTGATGATTTCTGGGGGATCATCAAGCATTTCATCAATGTCACATTGAAGAGGAGTAAATGATTGGGGGGCTAGGGAGGGATCCCTGATACCGTCTGATTGCTGCTTCACAAAGTTGATAAAAACCTACACATTATAATAATAGCGTTATCAAAATGGTGGCTTATTACATAACTAGAGAAACAGAAACAATGCAATTCTAAAAAGCAAACTCTTACATTGTCTAAAGTATTTTGACAGACAGAATATTCCTCAATGGGAAGTTCTTGAAGAGCTGACTCCATTTTAGAAAATACATAGGCTAAGGATATGCAGCCTGCTTTAAGCTCAAATTGAAGTAGATTGAAGTGCTGCTCCTGCACCAAGAAAAAAAAACTTTTGAAAATGCTCTTTTTCTAAAATAATAATTTTTTTAAATGTTATATATATATTTCGTTGGAAATAGTACATTGTCTATTTTTTTACATCCATTATATTTTTTTCTAGAACATTTTAAGATAAATAGGAAAATAGCGATATTATGCATTTTACCAGTCTCCCACCTTTTTTCAAAGCCATTTATTACCAAAATTAATTATGACATGTAAGCTACAGGTGCTTCCATATTTTCACCAAATGGTCTCACCAAATCCCCACGGAAGCACCTTACAAGCTAAGTATTTGGCTTAATTTGGAAAATAACTTAAAAATTTACAATCTTCCGTTATTTTTATTGTGAGTAAAATCTCAAAATGCACATAGTGAAATAGAATAACATTTCTAACTGTCCCTCACAATTGCTTATTTGATAACTTCTAAGACACTAAACTTATATTGAAAAAGATAATAATTAAATTTTACCTTTAGTTTAGCATCTGTAAAAGTTTTTCGAAACCACCTCTTGATTCTCTCTAGCTCGCCCATAGAAGTTCTAATGGTGATGCAGTATCCCTCACCAAAGCGATTTTTTAAGTGCTGAATACTACCCAAACACTTGAAATGTCCATTTACCATGATTGCCAGTCTTGTGCAAAGAGCTTCACACTCTTCCATGCTACATACAATAAAGACAAAATCATTTTGGTTACTAATTAAGAATACAATTTATAGTAATGCACAAGCTATTTTTAGGAATTCATAGGATACTTGGGATTGTTATCAGTTATGCATAGATTGTTTTAGATTATTTTTGGTAATGCACAGGCTGTTTTAGACCATTTTTCGGTAATAAATAGGCTATTTTGGACTATAAGTGGAAATATATATGCTATTTTAGACCATTTTTGGTAAAACATAAGCTCAGGGTGCGTAGCCAAATCTTTGAATAAAAAATAAGCACTTTTTAAAAACTTTTCAAGCACTTTACAAAAATTTTCAAGCACTCAAAAAATTCATATTAAATCAATGATATTATTGAAAAACAAAAACTTTTTATAAACAGTTTTAGCGTTAAAAAAAACCCAAAAAGAAACGGGAGTAAATCGAAACAATCAGTACTTTCCCACATCACTGAGTGAATTCAACTTGACCCTGAACTCAGAACAAAAGTACTCTTACCCCCTACGTCAAAAAAAAGTGTTAGAAGTAAAATAAACAAGAACAAAATTAAAATAAATTAAAAAGAAGAACATTTCATAAGGATCTGATATTCTCTATCCGAATTGGAGCACTCTGGTTTCGGTTTAAAGTGTGCGCGCATGCACAAGTCATAACGTGGGTACGACATGAAGTCCGCATGAATGATTACGTAGCTAACTCCCCAGTTTTCGTGAAATGCATGGGATCCACCAGATATCACTGAAGGGAGAGAAAAAAAATTTCGAAAAAAAAGCACTTTTTAAAAACGCCAGCTGAAAAAAGCACCTTTAAAAGCTTTTAAAAACGAAATCCCCAAAATAGCACCTTTAAGTACTTTTTACAAACGCTACGCACCCTGAAGCTGTTTTGGAACCCTGAAGCTGCCGCTGTTCTATTTAAGCTATAAAAAACTGCTTTTGAAAAAATGTACAATAAAGAGAAAAACAACATGGAAGACTCTTACTCTTACTGTTAACCAAACATCTGTAAGTATAATAAAGAAAATTTTAATTTTCGAACATATATAAACCTAACATTAAATCCAATGTTATCTAAATTAAATTTGAAATAATACACAATAAAAAGCATTTATACTTCAATATCATTAAAATATTTTATCAAAACCCAGATTCATAAAATTCTACCTGTGAAAATAATAATTAAACATCACAATTATGAATTTAAGAAAAAATGTGTTATACCTATGAGATGTTAGCACCACTGATCGGCCACTCTGGACCAATTCAATAATTAAATCCCATAAAAACCTCCTGGTGTAAGGATCCATTCCTGTAGTTGGCTCATCCTATACATAAAGTAATAGAAAAACTTCTTATTTCAGAACAAGATAAAATATCTTTAAAATCAGGGTCAAAACATTAACGCATCTTACTCAGACATTATTCTTATCCTCATAACTTTTAAACTAAAAGTATTTGAAGAAAGTACAATGAAAGAGTACAAATATGATAAAAGAAAACATTGAGAAACATAATTTATGAAATTATCAAAAAGTATACAAAAAAGTGGCCTTTTCTGAGAAAAATTCATAAGAAATAATAAGATATTACATCATTTTCACAGCATAAGTGAAAATTATTCATGTCTCTTATTAATGAGTTTTTGTAGTAGTCTCTTATTATTGTGGACATTTTTATCTGCACTAACTGAAATCTAAATCAGGCAATGTTGATTTTAATGGTGGTGGGGCATTTGTACGGGGGCAACATGTTTGTTTTACTTTTTTTTTGAAAAAATTTATTCTTAGTATTGACTCGCAAAAATTTTAATTTATATGTTATCAGATTAATGAGGAAATAAAAAAGGGCCACACAAAAAATTACATTTAAATCAAACATAGGGATAGTGTAACAAAATAAGATTTATTTAAACATCTTTATAAGATGTAGTAAAGTGGGGCATTTAAACTCACTTCTCTAAGCCATTAAAGTTGTGTAGATAAAAATGAAACAAAGAAAAAATAAATTTTTGCTTTAGGTAAGAAAAAAAAATCACATTTATTTCAATAACATTGGTGAAAATCTATTTTAAGTTATTCATTATCCTTGAAGCACCACAGAAAGCGAATACTTAAAGGCCCAGCAAAAGGTTTTGCCTAGGCCCTGATAGAAAAAATATTCATCTATTCAGAATTAATTTTTAAAATTATCAATAATTTAAAGAACAACCAGAACAAGCAAACTTACATACATACTATTCGATAAGTACTAAACATTAAGCTTTGCTTTTAACATTAATAACTATTAGCAAATAGGCAATAATAATATATATTGCCACATTAATTAAAGATCTATCTTAAACCAAACCACAAGAACAAAAGACAAATGTACTAGGACTTTTTTGCGCAATACAAAGTTATCTATTTTTTGAAATTTGAAAGAAATTAAGTTAGCCTGAAAATTTGATATCCTATTCCTTGGTATGTATTGTGATTTTCTGTTAACTAGTAGACTAATCAGGGTCCATGCACCATAATCTAAATTTAACTCTATTATTTTATAAAAAGTATCAGCCAGTTTATTTTTCTAAAAACAACTATAACAGAATAATCCAAAAATAATGGGAAGAGTTTGAGATCCTGTCACTGATTTGATGTTGAATATTTGATTGCTTTCATACAATTCACAAAACTACTTGAACCAAAGTAACTTAAACCAAAGTAACTTGAATCTAAGCTAAGTAAATTTTAGAGCTTTATAGTTAAAATGTTTACTAAAATATAAAATTGTTAGTATATAATGAAATGAGAAAAAAAAACTAGTTTCATCAAAAAAAAGCAAAATTAAGAATTTTAGAGCTGAAATGTTTACAGAAATTTCAAATTTTTAGTTATAAATAGAATGAGCAAGAAAAACTATTTTCTTCTAAATCACACAAAATTGAAATTTTGTCTGTAAAATGTTGATTTAAACGAACAAACCTAACTTCTACTAAATAATTCCTGAGAAAATTGATATTATACTTAATATTTAAAATAAATATTGGATAAGAAATTTCCAATTAGTAAAAATTTAAGGAATAAAATAATGAATACTAATAAAATAAGAAATAAATCTAAAAATATGTATTTTAATTTCATAAAAAAAATTTTACCAGGAAAAGAACGGGTGGAGCTCCAAGAAGTGCAATAGCTGTGGATAATTTTCTCTTATTACCACCACTATATGTGCCTACGACTTTGTCTGCATAATTTATTAAATCTAGTTTCTTAAGAGCCCATTCAATAACCTAGGAAAAATAATGGTTTGTTAAAATGTGCATTAAAATTTTTATGAAATATCATTATAATACAGTTAACAAAGATTAATAAAAATAAGTGGAGCTTTTCTTCATTTCAGAATTAAGTAACAGAAATTAAACGCATATTTAATGCAGGATGTCACTCTCAAAATTTTAATACACAAATAAATAAAAATTATTTTTTTTCAATCGTATTTAACAGATTTTTTTTAATATTATTGTTTATCCAATAACAGATAAATGTTTGATATAATTACACTGAAGGAAGAAAACAAAATTAGTTTTAAAAAAAAGATTACATTTAACTTAATATCATCACATTTCATAATTTTCGGCCAAAGGTGCACATACGCACCATTTCAATATTTTTTTATTAACACTGTGATGTATATTTTTCACTAATTTTATTTTTCTACTATTGTCAAGGGTTTTGAAGACATCTATAAATTATTAGTAATTCAATTGGAGTAAACATTTTCTATACCCACAATTTTATTTCTTAATACACCCACCATTTCTTAATTCAATATTTCTTAATATACCACCAAAGGTGCCTATTCCCACCATTTTATTTCTTTAACAAAATATAATATTTCATACACGATATTTTTTAATGTGTCTTAATGACTGCAATGTAAGCATATTTCTATGATAACAATACCACATTTTATAAAATTTCTTAATGGGCCTAAAATGGGTCAAAGGGTCATAAAAGAAAAATTGCTTTTATCTTGGAAAAGAAAAATTATAAGAAAAATATTTTGACCTGTAAAGGATGGTCATGATTAGAGAATCAGGTCAAATCTAGAAATTGGGATAAAGAGAAAGATACAATTAACATCATAAAGACCAAAAGCCTACAGCGGTTTGGTCACTTAATAAGAATGAATGAAGTTTGAAAAAGAACTTTTTCGAAAAATAGCAGGAAAAAGAAGTTTTGGAAGACCCAGAAAATGATGCTTTGATGAAGTTGAGTGTGACTTAAAAATCACGAAAATTAAAAGCTAAAAAAAGAAAGTTGAGAATAGAAAAGTTTGGACATGAGTGGTGAGGAAGACTAAGATCTTTCACGGGCTGTAACACCAAAGAGTGTGTGAGTAAAAGAAGGGTCATAAGATTTATTGAAAAAATAAAACTACATTCAGAGACTGAATATAATCAAAAATACAATATATCATCAATCAAAAATACTAATTATAATCTGAAATATGAAACAAAGTATTTTAAAAAAACACAAGTTAAGGATTTAATTCAATCAAAATTATCAAAACTAGTAACACATTTCGAAGTAAACGTAGAACTTTAGTTCTAAATTCTGCAATGCCAGTAATTTCCCTGATGAGAACTAATAATTTAATAAGCCGTATACATACCTTGAGAGCCTATAAAAACGAATAATGTTTTAATTATGTCTGAAAAATCTATAGGTTTTTATATACTTAAATAGATTTTTTTAACAATAGACAATTTAAAAAAAAAAATAAGCTCATACATTAGCTTAAAAGTATTATTTTTTTAATTTGAATTATTAATAGATTTAAAAAATTGATCTAATTTATAAACAATTTTAATATCCATGCGAAGGACATTAATCGGGAATTTTCCTTCAGAAATTACTAGAGAAATGGGTGGGGAGAGTGTTCTCGACAATATGAAAAGATACTCCGGCATAGAATCGAGTTATTGCTGTTTTGTGCAAAGCCAGGACAGCTGTATTAAGATAGTTGAACTTTTTTTTAATGCTGATCATGAGAGCTGTATTAAGTTCATGGTCATTCCTGTGTTGCCGTTAGCAGTCGAGTGCATACAGACTGACGTTGCGTGTGATCTTGACTGAGTAGCAACAGTCCCAGGAGATCACAAGTAGCAATTCTACTGTTCAATGGGGTATCCATCAAAGTAGGCATGTTCAAATCAAAGTGGGAGCTTCTGTCAAGGTAGGCGTGTTCACATCACGTCCGGGTCACCAATGTGGTGATATATTTATTGACCAAAGTCAACCTACAACTGTTATCAAAAATACATCACATGTATATTACATTTCGAAAGTGTCAACCACACTAATAAATGTAATTTAGCCTAAGAAGATCATTTATGCATTTGGACAACCCAATTAGAGATTTTCTTCTCTATGAAAATCAAGCTTGTTTTCTAAACTAAAATTTTTCGATGGGAAATAAGAAGTTTTCATTTCTTTATTACAAAAATAGTGATTATGAAACGTCTACTCAGATTACATAATTAGTAACAAGAATTTAATCAAAACCTTTTCTTCATCCTTCAATGGAATACCACGAAATCTTGAGTAGAGAATTAAATGTTCCCTTGCTGTTAGTTCATCATATAAAGCGTCAAACTGAGGACAGTATCCAATGTACTGCTGTACTTTATGTAAGTCTCTTCCAATGCTGAAATCAGAATGTAAATTAAAAATTACATACAATACACATTTTTACATTTTTCAGAAAGTTTTTAGTACAGTACAGAACCCGTTATCTGGAAATCAGAAAACCGGAAAACCAAAAACCCGGAACGAAATTCGATACATTTACCCGCCATTTTTTAAAGAAAAAATTTTTCCTCATAAGATTTTAGGATTTTTCGTTCTTTTTTTAAAGATGTTTACCTTACCATCATTTTGGAAATAATCATTAGTGTATTACTCCATCGTTTTTTCTTCTTTTTAAGATTATTTCCAAAAGAAAAAAAAAAATTTTTTAGTTGGGTTTAACAATAGAAAAACGGCTTTTTGTAGGATTCAGAAAACCGGAAAAATCAGTTATCTGGAATAGTGATGGTCCCGATCGTTCCGGATAATCGGTTCCCTACTGTATTAGTTTAATTTTTTTTCAGAGTTTCTATTCAGTTTCAGAAATGAAATCTTATTTTGCACAGCAATATTTCCCTAGAAATATATTTGTTTTTATTCAATAAGCAACAAAGCTTACATTCTTGATAGATAATATGCCAAATTTTAGATTTCGCATGAAAAAAAAGTTCCCTAGGCGAAAGTTTTGATTTAACATGTAGAATTTAAAATACAAAAGTATATAAATCATAAATAGAAGCATCATTTTGAAAAACAACTGAAAAAATTTCAACCTCATGTAATAGTTTATTAATAGACTCAGAGTTTTTTATATGTTATTCTAATTTTTATAAATCTAAGAACACATAACCATATTGCAGCAGAATTATTATAAGAAATAATAGTAATAGATGTTAATAATAGCTCTAAAATATAACTACTTTGAACTTCAATTGAAATTTACTGTTACTGTGAAATTTTAAAGATGCCCGTTGGCTGAGCGGTAGCGCTTCGCGCTGTCGTACCACAGGTCCCTGGTTCAATCCTCAGGCCGAGCAAGGTGGACTCAGCCTTTCATACCTTCAGTGGGTAGATAAATGAGTACCAAGCATGCTTGGGAACTAAACACTGGGGGTTTCGGGTTCGGCTGACCACCGAACCGGAACATCTGCTCCTGCACCCTAGAGCCCAATGGTCAAGAAAACTGAGATGGGCACAGTAGGCCTTGGCACTCTATGGGCTGTCGCGCCGGTTATTTTTCAGGTTTGTTGCAAAATTTTTCCAGATTTTGGCTAAAAATGCTGATTTTCTTTTTCTTCAAAAATCAAATTCTTATACATTCTTCATTTTCATTCAATAAGAAATTGACATCTCAGCAGATTCTTTTATTTATTGTCTATTTTTACATCTGAGATCAAAATTGATCAACAGATGTTTATATCTTTAGAAATTTATTACCCTGTTTTTAAATCTAAAAGGAAAAGTAATTTGCAGAGCCCTCTGTCATGCTGTAGGGTTACTGTTATTATGGCTAAATCCCATTGCTGATTAGAATATCGAAAAAAATAACAGTATCCTTGAATATCATAAACTATTTATGTTATAATCACAGCCATTAAATAAAAAAAATATGCACACTGGCAGTTGCAAATTAACATTGTACAAGTGATAGAAAAACATTAAAGCTTGACCAATTAACCTGATTTAGAGAAATTTATGCATGATCTTTATTAAATAACAAATGAGAAAACCAATTTGGTATGCAAGAAACAAGCTGGTTATGCCATAATTAAGTTCGGGCTTCCAGTTAAAGGGCTAATGAGGAAGGCCAGATTAAAAATATTGAAACCTGTTTGATTGCTGAAAAAAATCCAGAAGGATATTAAAAACTTGTAATTAAAAGCAATTATAAGAAATACCTCAAAGTTTCGTAAAGCATTGAAACTAGATTTGAAATTTAAAATCATGCCTTCTTCAAAAGTAATTTCTCTGATCTGATTACACTAAATAATAATTTGCAATCCCTATGTACATACCTTTTTGACAATGTAACTAAAATTAAATATTAAGAGCAGTGATTATGGAACATTCACATTCTGTAAATAACAAAAAAAGAACATCCAAAACATAATTTCATTTAAATTTATGTAGATATGCAAAGTTCTATTTCGATATTTAGATTGTTTCGAATACTTAAAAAAAACTCACACCAAACGATTAAATTATATTATTATGTTTGATAACACTGAGAAACATTTTCTTTTGTTTACTGTTGCACGAAATTTTTTAACGGATAGAAGATACTTTCAAATTGCTGATTTCGAATCTGCAATCGGTTTTTCCCTCCAAGCTTCAGTTTTTTTTAATGACATTTTTAATTCGTTTTTCATCAAAATGTACATGTTTAAAAAAATATATAACAGTGGGTAGCATAAATGGGGTGAAAACATTTTAGAGGAGGTTAGAGCACAGAATCAGAATTAAAATGGCACAAGAGCCCAACCCTGTAAATGTCTTTATATGTCGCTAAGGACTATTATGAATTATTTTCTCGTGAGCTTTTGAACAGGTCACAGTAAGGAAGTACCCCTAGCGGCATACAATACCATTTCAGGAATGGGTTCTAACGCAATTTTAATCCTGATGGTGTGCCCTAACCCTCCTAGAAGTTATGCTACCTCCTGTTACAACGTTTTTAATCTTGCACATTTTGACAAAAAAAATGGACTAAAAATGTCATTTTTAAAAGAAACTGCAGTAGGAGCAAAACTAATTTCAGATCTGAAATTCTCAAACCTATACTAGACAAGAAGAAGTATTTTATTTTATTTTATAACCGTCATTAAACAGCCGACTGATTTCTTGGGTTTATGACTACTAATGTTTAACTCCCTAGCCTTATAATTTTGAACCCAATCCGGAAGACAAGGAAACTCCTGAATCAAGTACTGGGAGAAATTTGCATTCGTGAAGGACTTTTTGATGGAACTAACCCGCATTTGCACTACACTGTGAGGAAAACCACGAAAACTTCCCACAGTTAGCTTAATGGAAAGGAGACTCTAATCCATTATTCACATTGACCAGCCATTGCTGGGATTTGAACCCAGTTCATCTCATTGGAAGGCGAATGCTCTATCTCCTACGCCATCACAGCACAAGAACAAGTATTTGTATAAATGCAGCAACGAAAAAAAAATTTCTCAGTGTCATGTAAAAGATTCTAAAGTTACCTGAATCCTTTTAAGAAAGCATCACCAGCAGTAATATTGGTATCTCCAGTTAACATTTTGAAAGTTGTTGATTTGCCTGCACCATTCACTCCAAGCAATCCAAGACACTGCAAAAAAGTTGCAAATGTCTCAAGAAAACAAAATTGAAATAGCTAAATAATTAATCACGTTGAAAATTTTTTTGGTCACAGTCATTGTGGTTTTAGAAAAGGAAGATCAACAACTAAACAAATATTCAGCTTAAAAGAAATTTTGGAAAAATGCCTGGAATATGGTTTCAAAACTCATTATCATTTTACTGATTTTACAACAGCTTTTGACTGCTTTTAACAGGGATTTCCTCTTAGAAGCTATGTGTGAATTGGGCATACCTTAAAAGCTTTTTGCTCTTGTGACCTTAATCCTTAGAGAAACAAAGATTTAAATTCGCATACAGGTGACTTAATTGAACAACTAGATATAAAAAATGGCATACCTCTAGGAGATGCACTGGCCTGTTTTATATTTAATGCAGTTTTAGAGAAGATTATTGGAGATTTTAAAATGAACAGCAGAGAAAACATTCTTACTAAGTCAATACTTGCATTAAAGGACGAAATTGCTTTAATTGCCTGCAGCAGGCGACACTCAAGATTTTAAACAGGCCTCTATAGCCGTAGAACAAATTGCAAAAAAGCACTTAATTTATGAGCAAGTAAAAAAAAAAGACTAGATATATGCCGTGTTTAAATTCAGAGTTTCAAATCAGACGTCTGGAAATTAGAGACTACAAGTGAAAAAGTGAATAATTTCATTTATTTAGGAGAAGAATTTAAAACAACAATGATTTAATCTCAGAAATATATAAATTAATCACAAATGCATGATGTCCAAATTTACAATCTCGAAAAACATATGAATTCTGTTTTCTAAAATTAAAAACTAATTTTTTTTAATATGTAAAACACTTATAAGATCTATTTTATTATGGGCATTAACCTCGAGAAATGAATAAGTATTGTTTTTTTTTTAGATAAAAGTCTTAAAAAGTATTTATGGTTGAACTCATGTGGGGTGGCTTATAGCAAAAACAAACAAATTTAGAATTATATCAAATCTTTATAGAGCATGATGTCCTGAAATACTTGGAAAAAAAACAAAAGATAAAATGGACTGGACATTCGATTAGAATGCAGGAAGATTGAAACTATGGAAAACTATTTATAGCCATGTCTATAAGAACTTGACCTTGCTTTAGATAGACCAACTCTCTTGAAAAAGACAATCCATCTAAGAAATTCTCCACATTCTTAAAAACAAAAATTGGAGGACAGTCCTCAAATAGACACCAGGAAGAATTCTCTAGAAAGACAAAGCCTACCCAGAGCTGTTGTACCACTGAAGAAGAGGAAATAATTAATCTTATTAAAATTCTAATTAATGCTAATCTAATTAAAATTAAGACAAGATAGTATAAAGTCAACAAATAAAAGTTACCTCTCCTTCAGGAATGCCTAGGCATAATTTGTTAACAGCAATAAGCTTTTTCTTTATAGTCCTAGATTTATATACCTGAAAAATAAAATGATGCATCAACAAACAATTATTCCAGAATCCTGAAATAAAACAATTTGAGTGTGTTCTAAGAAAAATTTACTTTAGTGAGATCAATAAGATGAAGAACATCAGAGTTTGCCTGACCCGTTAAAACTCTCTTTCGCTCAATAGCAACGTCATCATCTTCTGCATCTACGGTATAGATGGGAACTTGAATATGCCTAAAGTAAGAAATCAAATATATTCATTCAGAAAAACAGCTATTTGTATATAATAAATATGCATAGTCAGCAAAAGTTTGTCTAAATATCTCAAAATTTTTTGGATCACTGTTCACTTTTTAATACAAAAAAGTTTTCAAAGTGCTCTTTTAACAAAACGTTTTTATATTCCTGCAGTATCCTAAACAAATTAAATTCTGATCAATAATTTGATTTTCTACATTTGTGTAAGGTTTTAGAAAATTTGTAAGTTTACAATATGTAAGTTTTTCGTAATTTTCACAGTGTATCTCTTCCCTCATTATGTTTGATCAGAACAACCCTGTAAATCAAGTAATAATGGTTGAACATAAGAGTTTCACCTACAACCTACTCAGCCAAGTATCCAAATTTGTTTAAGTGGTTTTTATATTATATTTACAGAAAGTTACGAAGAATAACAATGAAGTAAGATTCTCTGAATTACCACATTATAAAGGTTCTTTGACTTCTAAAATTAGTATGATATTTTAAAGAGTTGAGGCACAGCCGATTTAAATCTTAGTTGTACTTTGATCTATCCATCTCTTATACAGCTTTCTGTTCACATATTTTATTCAAAGTTTCTGTCATAAGTTTGACGCATTTCAAAAGTCTAGGAGTACAACAGGGAAACTTTAGTATCTTTCTTATGCGAATGGTGCCAAAATTGAGTGATTCAATATCATCTTCACTTAGGACTTGTGGCATTGGGTGAGAATATAGCACACAAGAATTCCAATTAATAGTTTTAAAGTAATCCGGAGCTTGAAAGATTATCTTTGATAGTACACAATTTAGTCCTTGTTTAACAAATTCCTGTCAACCAACAATATCTGCTATGAATTTTAAATGCCTAGGAGAATTGTCCAAAAGACTTGACAAATTGCAATCCTGTTTTTTTTGTGCCCTATTCCTGATGGCTAACTGTTGTCAATAGAGTCCTTAGGTTGAAAATAAGAAGGATTTTGCAATCAACCTAAAGAAAAAGATTGTTAGAAATTTTGTACTACTGAAGATAAAGTTTCAACCTTGGATCACGTAGAAATCGTTAATTGTAATTTTTGTGTGGTACCCTTCCCCAATGATGTACGACTTGAGTGACGATGATATTTTATCAACAAATTCTGATAATACATGCTTCAGGTAAAAAAACAAAATTTCTTAATCATTCTCAGGTTGAGGAAAGGTCTATAAAACTAGCGAAAAAGGCTTCGAACAAAATGCGTAAACATAAAAGTGCAGATGAATATATTTGAGCAACAATAAAGTTTCGATAAGTTATGCTTGAATTCTACAAAAAGTCAGACTTTAGATTTGTAGTTGATATAGAAAAGGAACCTTAACAATGCAGTTAACTAAAGAATCTAACTGCATTTAAAATCTTTGTACATGGCTGTAGATATAATGTAAATACCTCACCAAAAAATTGAATGGTTGGTTGGATAGGGTGCAGGTGGAACTTGATGTTCAACCATTTTAACATGGTGTGTTTTGTGTTGTTTCGATCCAACATAATGAGCAAAGAGATCCACAGTGAAAACTTGGTAAACTTCTATTTTTATCTAAAACGTTATGCGAACATAAAAAATTAGATTATTGATCAGAATATAATTTATTTAGGTTATACTAACTATCAAACAATCATACAAAAAAACTAAAGTGTGTTTATTTCATTGCTTTAGACAACTTAAATTAATTAAACATTAGTTAACTTAAACATTTTTAAAAGGGCATAATTTTTTAAAGTTTTAATAATTTTAAGTATTCAGCACAAACCAAAAATACTAACCTATATTAAAAAATTGTAAGCAAATTTTATTCTTATTACCATAGGCAGCTTTTCCGCACCAAAGCGTTCCAAAATTTAAAAACCTATTTTTTTTACCCACCCTAACAAACAAATAATATGAAGAGTCTTACTTGGGTTTACGGAGAAAGCTGAATTCACATAGTAGAGTCACAATAAAAAAAGCCAATCCAGACACTGCCATAGCAACCAAATTTCTTGTCACCAATTCCCACGCAAATGGAGATTTCATTTTGTCATACTGACCTATGGAAAAAAAGAACACTCTTATTTTAATCACAGACTAAAGTAAAATTATATTGTTTTTGTACTGGCATGAAATACTAGGTAACAGCATTACTTTTCTTTAAAAAGTAGCAAATTTTTCTTTGTAAATATGATGCAATTGAAAATTTCTTAAGATTACAAGAGATTCATATAATTTTCTTTATGAGCCAATGAACAAGCTTACATGCTGACTTTACACAATAAAAGTAAACAAATTTTTTTTAGTTTAAAAAAAGATACATATTTTTGAGGATAGCAGATGTACTTGTTTTATTTCTTTTGTAAATGTGTGATCAGGATGTTTACCAGTCCCGGACATTTAGTTGCCTTTCATTTAAAATTTCAGGATTTACCTGAATTTCTACCATAATATATTCCTAACATAAATTTTTTCAGAATATGAAATTTGGAGTAAACAAAGAAAACACTAAAGCAAATATTATGGAATTAAAAATATCTCTTGCACTTGTATCTTAAAATTTTTTAAAACAAATAATACATAGCTGTTTTTGTACATATTATTTAAAAACAACAAAAATTTTTATAATCTAAAGGTTAATAATTAGAAAGTGTTATGCAAGGTCATAACCTATGGAAAAAATAAAATTAATGATTTTTTTACATTGAGTATTAATGTCTAGTAAAAAAAATATAATTTATAATTATTACACTTTTCATAGTAAAACTAAACTCAATGACGGGACAACAAATAGAGGGCCAAGGCCTACTGTGCCCATCTCAGTTTTCTTGACCTTTCGGCTCTGGGGTGCAAGAGCAAATGATCCGGTTGGATGGTCAGCCCACCGCGGAACCCCCAGTGTTTAGTTCCCTAGCTTACTGATTACTCATTTTATCGACCCACTGAAGGGATGAAGGGCTGAATCAACCTTGCCCGGCCGGAGGATCGAACGAAGAACCCGTGGCACGACAACGTGAAGTGCCACCACTCAGCCACTGGGTGTCACACCTTTCATACTACTTATAACTAATATGTTTAATGCAATAAAGTATAGGTTTGAAGGAAATGTATTTTACATAATATAAAATTTCCAAACGGCTAAATAATGTAAAGATATTTCTAAAAAAATCTTATACCAAAATATTTTTTTAAAAACTCTAAAATTTGCTGGGTTTTTTTTTCCTTCAAACTTTTAAAATCAACGAGTAAATGGAAAATTGAAATTTGCTAATATATTTTGTAATAGATTTTAAAGCATGCACAAGAGTAATTGAGGGAAAAAGCCTTACCAGTTTTAAAAAGGAAAAAATTTTGATATTCATTGAAGGCGATATCCATGAGTCCTCTCCCCAAGCAGTAGTTCGGAAATAAGAGAAATGTAGTCTTTAACATTTTATGAACTTCCCCAAGATACTATTAAATATAAAAAGATTAAATTATTTACACTCTAAGAAACTGAATTATTTACATCTATCAAAGTAATAAATTACTTGAGTATTGCATCATTACAGAAAAGGAAATTTAGAAATAAAATAGACAATGAATAAAACAATAATGGGTCAAAATAATGGAACTATAGTAACTTTCATGCATGTGTCAAATATTTTTGAACAATGACATTAATAGTAATTAGATCCCTTGCTTTATATTATTACATAATTTATGCCTATATAGTAGTCTCCTATCAATGTGATCATGGTCAATCTTATTAATCACTCATTGTTACCAAAATAACTTAGCCTGAATTTTCCCTATTCATATGTATGTTAAAATTATAATTTTCTGTGGTTATCACAATGTCTAATGTTATCAATGCTTTGGTTTAGTTTTGGAAAATCACTTAAATGCTTAAGTGTGCATTTAGAAAGAACCTGTGTTTTTTCTCTATGCTACAGTTTGAATTTATGAGAAATATCCTCTTTGACCTTAGGTGGTGCTGCAATTTAACAAAGACAGAAATGTTAACTTGAATGCTGTGTGATTATTATTATTTCTTTTTAATGTTCGCTTTTTATTCCCTGCAACCTTCTATTAGAGCTTGGTGATATGNGTGTTTAGTTCCCAAGCTCATTTTATCGACCTTATTACTCATTATCGACCTTATTACTCATCAAGATACTTATTACTAATTTTATCGACCCACTGAAGGGATGAAGAACTGAATCAACCTTGCCCGGCCCGAGGATCAAAGGAAGAACCTGTTGCACGACAAAGCGAAGTGCTACCACTCAGCCACCGAGCGTCACACCTTTCATATTACTTATAACTAACATTTTTCATCCAATAAAGTATAGATTTCATTAAAAGTTTTAAAAGCAATGAGTAAATGGAAAATTGAAATTTGCTAAGATATTTCCCAATAGATTTTAAAGCATGCAGAAGAGTAATTGAGGGAAAAAGCCTTACCAGTTTTAAAAAGGAAAAAATTTTGATATTCATTGAAGGCAATATCCATGAGTCCTCTCCCCAAGCAGTAGTTCGGAAATAAGAGAAATGTAGTCTTTAACATTTTATGAACTTCCCCAAGATACTATTAAATATAAAAAGATTAAATTATTTACACTCTAAGAAACTGAATTATTTACATCTATCAAAGTAATAAATTACTTGAATATTGCATCATTACGGAAAAGGAAATTTAGAAATAAAATAGACAATAAATAAAACTATAATATATAGTAACTTTCATGTATGTGTCAAATATTTTTGAACAATGACATTAATAGTGATTAGATTTGGTAAACCCTTGTTTTAAATTACAGTACAGAACCTGTTATCCGGAAATCAGAAACCAAAAAACCAGAACGAAATTCGATAAATTTTCCAGCCATTTTTTTAAAAAAAATGTTTTTTTCCTCATAAGATTTTAGGATTTTTCTTTCTTTTTTGAAAGATGTTTACCTTACCATCATTTTGGAAATAATCATTAGTGTATTACTTCATCGATTTTTCTTCTTTTTAAGATTATTTCCAAAATTGTTATTTTTAGTTGTGTTCAACAATAAAAAAACTGCTTTTTGTAGCGATTCTGAAAACCAGAAAAATCAGTTATCCAGAATAGCGATGGTCCCAATCGTTCCGGATAATCGATTCCCTACTGTATTACATAATTTATGCTTATATAGTAGTCTCCTATTAATGTGATCATGGTCAATCTTATTAATCACTCATTATTACCAAAATAATTTTCCCTATTCATATATATGTTAAAATTATAATTTTCTGTGATCATCACAATGTCTAATGTTATCAATGCTTTGGTTTAGTTTTGGAAAATCACTTAAATGCTTAAGTGTGCATTTAGAAAGAACCTGTGTTTTTTCTCTATGCTACAGTTTGAATTTATGAGAAATATCCTCTTTGACCTTAGGTGGTGCTGCAATTTAACAAAGACAGAAATGTTAACTTGAATGCTGTGTGATTATTATTATTTCTTTTTAATGTTCGCTTTTTATTCCCTGCAACCTTCTATTAGAGCTTGGTGATATGGATAACAGGTAGGTAGGTAGGTAGGTACTTTATCAGGGAGTCCAGGGAGAAGACATTATCAAATTTGCTGATAATTTCCCGTAAGTCCCAGAATTTCCCTGTATCGTGCAGATGATGTTTAATTTTCAATATTGTTAAATAAGAAATATTCTATAATCTAAAATATATTGTAACCTAAGGAAAATAATGGACAGATTATAATGTAAACATTATGCATTAGGAAATGAAGTAGATATTATATGTAATGCTGCAAGCTTATATTTCTCCTAGTACATAAAATGTTATATAACTTCATAACTGAATAAACAAATACAAGAAATCACTGTTCAAAACCCTATCAAAATATTTAATTATCACTCATACCATTATGATGAAATGTAATCATTATAACATACAGAAACGTTTATTCTCACATTAATTCACAAAGAATCAATCTGCTCCATCACGTTACTAATTTCTTTAGTAGCATCATCTTCTTTAAATTTAGCAATTTTTTTTTCCTATTCTTTTCCTTTTGGCTTCAATAGCCAAATTTTCCTGATCTGCAAGATTATGCTTTTTTGTATCTTCCTTCATCAACGAATGAGCATTCCGGAAGGATTGTACAAGCTGTTTTGAAACTTTATAGGAATTTACGTTTTTCCCCGTGGAAATAATAGTATCGTATACCATTCTCTGTGATATCAGTCTCTTCTTTCAAATTTTCAATCGAACATTGCGAGTTTACAGAGAAACCTCTCTCAAAGTTTGCATTTCCGTTACATAAACTCTTGGCGAGTTTCATGACTTTGGCGATTTCATCTGACACTAGACGTCACACTAGAGCTGCATAAAAGGCTATTAGTGGCTATCTGGGAAACATCCCTAGGGATGTCCAAAGATATGCGATCACAATTTTGATCCTCTGCAGGGTAATCGCTCACGTGCTTTAGTTGCCTAACGACCTGCGTGCATAGTCGAGCACTTTGAGGTAGAACAGTTTAACAGGGACTGATACCACTCACCCTCGGTCCCTATACAGGCTGATCAAAATGGTCACTCACCCGCTTACAGACCAGAGCCAGGGATGCTTGACTTTGGTGTTCTACAGAGAACCATGAAGTGATTTAACATTAAAACAAAATCAACAAATTAAGTTGTTGTGACCGATTACGAAAAATGAGACAAGGCAATGCTGCAGCAGTTTATTATTATAAGGTTACACATAGTATCTCTCAATCTATGCAAAATTTATAAATTTGTAAATGTTCTTAATTTCGTGATTCAATTATTGTAATCTGTTGCTTAATGTTATCAAAATCATTGTGTCCCAAAATGATGGCCTTAAGTAGAAACTATTGCATTACCCAAATAATAAACAATGAACCATAAGGCAAGTATATACAAATGAAAAAATTAAACTGTCATTAAAATAAATTTTATTTTGTTTTGAATAAAACAAATAGAGTTTTTAATTGAAATAATTTGAGAAAAATATACTACATATAATAGAAAATTGCTATCTTTAATTTAAATCAAACTAGAAAATAATGTATTAGCAAGGTTTAAGTATTAAATCACATATTACAATTTAAAAATACTTACTGCATCGTAAGAAAAGACTTCTAGTAAAAATGATGTAACTATACAAGTGATTCCAACAAATAAATTAATAACTATGAGAAATATGTATGCAGTACTGGGTTCTTTGAACAGAAACGAAACAGGATACATCACTGGAGTGATGGACCACCTAAATTTGTTTAAAAAATTTATAATATTAGCATCATAACTCATATTATCTGATAAGACATGCATTAACATTAATTAAGGTAACATTTTCAAAAATTCAATCATTTTTTTTGTATATTTCTAAATTGAACACATTCATCAAATGACTTTAACATTTCTATCCAAAAAAAACATTATATTTCCAGTTATAATCAATAGATACTTAAGAAGGATAATGGAAAAAGCCTTTATTTAAGATTTTAAATATAAATGTCGTGAAATTACTGTTTATTAATTTAATTAGCGAACCAGAGAACCAATTTGTGTGAAATTTAAATTGGATATAATGCCAACATAATGAATAATCAAACATTACATACAACCATACCAACATAATAAAATGAGAACTTTTTTTTTAATTGAAAACCAATTAAAGACACACTCTCTGAACTTTCCAAAAATCAAACTCATCTTTTTTATATATTCTGAAAGCGTGGAAAATAACTCATTAAAAATATTTCCTTAAAATAGAATTTTTCAGGTGTTATGGATGCTAATACTGGGTTGTGACAGCAGCAGCTTAAATTTGCCTTTTTACTATGAGCAAACAGATTTCTATTTCATTTTTTGCTAGGTTAAAACATTTTTATTTCTTTCAATGTAGCTTAGTTTTTATTCTTTCTATTAATAATTATATAACCTCAAAAAAGTCTTTTAGATGTAAAAAAACTGCCTTATTCAAACTTTACATTCTTTTGAAATCTTACATTACTTCAATTGTTTCCAATTTTATATGTTTGAAAATAACCTGATCACAATTCCAATAACTGACCACGCTAATTTCAAATGTACTGAAAAACATGATTTCGGCCTCACAAGTTAAAATACTTTTTTGACAAAATGAAAAGAAATTTAAAATGTTGTTTAAATATAATATTAATAGTAAATATGCATTATTATATTCACAAATTAAAAAAAAGAGTGTACATAACTTACGGTAGTGCTGCTCTTTAAGATTTTTTTTTCTTTACATAACACACATTTACATTAACTATTTTATAGTATTACACCTTCTTTTTGAACAGTTATCGTTTTATTTTATACATCACATAACTCCAAAAAGGGAGAAGAAATTTTTTTTATAAACTTTATCTTTTCAAATACTTTCCATAATGTATGGTAACAACATAGTAATACCAGAAATAGACTCACCCGTATATTAAAAACAAAGACACAACAGCCGGGAAGTTTTTATGAGACGCATAAGCTGGTATATCAAAAATGAGAAGTATAAGAACACAACAGGTGGCAGGGACAACATAGCTACACTGAAAAAGACAATAGGATAGTATTACAACTTTCAAAGATTACATTTCACATATGTTGCTTAATTCATTACACAAACATAAGGGTAGGTGTGCACAACATTGACAACATAAGGGCCGCTTGCACAGCAGGTTGACAAACCAAGGGCCGTATGCATATTTAGTCATGTTGGTAGTAAACATGCTAATTTTTATCTTAAAATTGGTGTTCTGAACAAAAATATTTTCATCAGTAAACTTAGTAACATATTTTCCGAAAATTAAATACTTTCAATTATAAAAATTCATTTAATAAAAAAACTTACGTTTTTTATTTGTTTTGCCCTTTTATTAATAATTTGATTTATCTATAAATATATATTTGAGGAAAAGAGGTACTATGAACTCTAACAAAAAAAAACTATAGTGCTCATAGAATGTTAAAAAAAACTACATATATATTTATTTTAATGAGTAATATACATTTGAACTAAATATTTTAAGGTTTAAGAAAATTTAAAATCCAAAAATTAAACCTTACATCTATATAAAAATGTTCTCAGTTGCTCATATGTTCAAATTATGTCAAAATAAAAATCTATTCCTTTAAATCTTTTACAGTTGTGTCCCCTCTTAGATATACAATTAACAATAATTTAAATAACAGTTTTAATCA
This sequence comes from Parasteatoda tepidariorum, assembly GCF_043381705.1. Lineage (NCBI taxonomy): Eukaryota > Metazoa > Arthropoda > Arachnida > Araneae > Theridiidae > Parasteatoda > Parasteatoda tepidariorum. Next base: position 2,136,985 of record NC_092211.1, read on the forward strand.
TTAAAAATCCTCAAGATTTCTTACCATGTCCCAGAAATAGTTAGCTACCCAATATATCACAGCATCCACTCCAGAAACAAATTGTAAATGCTTTGCTTTAGTATAACGCTCATAGACTAAAAACAATACAAAACTGGCAGGAACAAATGACATAGCTACAATGATGAAGATGGCGATAAGGACGTCTGTACCCTGAAGACTGAAAACAAAGAACAATTACAACACAACAACTGACTTAAAATAGCACACAATTATGTAAAGTATTTCTCGTTATTTTTAAAAACTTTTTTTGGAGGGGGGATTTTATTCAATATAATTAAAATGCATTGAAAAAATAATTTGAAAGTAGAATTTCTGAAAAAAATAATCTGAAAGTGAAATATTCAATAAACTAGAAGAATTAAACATGTTGAACACGCTCGTAAAATAATTGTAGAAAATATAACCAATATAATAAAACATCCTCATGGGTTGTTGTTGTTTCAAATGACATTTGGACAAGCCAAGCGTGTCAGCCATTGGCATTTATCGGATTAAGCCAGGAAGGTGCACCTTTGATTTGATAAGAGAACACCACAACGGTGAAAGTACAATCTTAGCTCAGAGCCCCATGGATAGATGGCAGCACCACTCATTTGTAAAGCCACTTCCTCAATTTAGACATGGATCTGAAGAGGAGGGAAATTTTCTCCAGATCCCTGTACCCATAGTACTGCTCAGCGACTGACCTCAGAACTTTCAATTTTAGGAACACACAATCGCATGTACTCGGTGGGTCTTTAGCTTAGTGGAGGATCGAATCCCATCCCTTATAGACAAGAGTCTGATTCTCTGACCACTGGACTACCACGGCTCGAATTCTTGTGGATGAATAAGATTCATTTAAATTTATTATACAAAACACATGATGTTTATGAAAATAAGCAACTCACATTTGGTCTTTCGATAATAAGTATGAAGTATCAGTCATGGGATGATTTATAACAGTAATACCTAAAAATAAACACGAATGTTAATATTCAATTATACTGAGAAAAAATTATTTATGTCAATCCAATCATAAGAGCTTGAATAGTTAGATTCATTAGAGACAAATTAAATACATAGAATAATTAGACACATAAACAACTCTAATTTATGCTATTAAAAAAAATAAGACATTACTATTAATTTGTAATGGTTCTTATTACTAAAACTTAACAAATTGTATATAATCTTAAAACATTATATATAAATTAGCTAAATATGCAGGATATAAAATATTGTTTATGTCATTAAATTAGTTTTTTCAAATTGATGAAAGAATTATTCTTTAAAAAATTATTATACAGCAAACAAACATACATTAATCAGGCATACGACATAAAATTTAATAAATTATCTATAATTTAAATTCTACACAATGCAATTTATTACATTTAAATAAAGTGAAAATATGTATACCATAGGCTGAAGGATTTCCCATAGATTTTGGTATATTTGCTCTTAATATAGCATTATTTAAGCTATTGATGTAAGTTGGCATACTGTGATAACCTTTATTGTTGTACCATATCTGAAAAATAAAATGAATAGATAAAATCAAAGCTAAACATGAAAGAAAAAAAATCTTGGCATTATAATAAATTATTGCTGAAAGATATCTGAAAAATAAAACATTACCTTTGCAATATTTCGGACTGCTATTTTCTGAAAAAGGGGAGGTGCATTCTTTCCAAAATTTTTTGGAACATAATCTCTAATCAGTCCAAAAGAAAAAGCTCCATACCTGAAAAATGTAAAAGTATTATACCAACTCTAAATAAAGAGCTTTAATCTTTAGTATTGTATCTATTTGTATTATGTCTTTTTCAAAATTTTTATCATTATGTTTACAGTAACAGGACCACTAATATAAACCTTACAACATAAGAAATCAATTTCCACCCAAATTTTTTTCGAATTTGCATTTTACAAAATAATTCATTTCATAGTAAATTAATATTTTGATTTGAAATTTTTTATGCAAAAAAATGAATCATAAAAAAATTTTAAGATTTATCTTTTGCTAAAAATTTCAAAATTTGGCTAATACTTTGATATTAAGCTAATTATTTTAAGTCCTTTGTGCGGGCATTGCAGAAGAAGGAAAAACTTTATTTAGTACAATCTTTAATATAAACAGAGAAAAACACTTTAAATTATTTAATCTGAAGTTAGGGCAAATATGGATTTGAAAACTAACTTAAAAGTTTATATAACAGTACATTTTCATCATCGCAATTAAATCAGTACAGTGGTAGCTTTACCTTCTCAATCTGAAGAGATCTGTTGTGTACAGATAATATTCGTGTTCATTTTGGCCACTCACATCAAGCAAAACATCACTCGTTACCACTTTAAAAGATGGTGGATCAGAATAATACTCTTCACACACATAACCTGTCTTATCATCAGAACAATGGCAAGTAGGATAATATCTTGTTGGTGACTCTACAATAGATACACATTTATAGCAAAATAACATATTTACAAATTGAAGAGATAAGATTGTATGTATAGTTTAAATGGCCAAGAACAGGAATCAGTTGCACTCCATCAAACAAACCTTGGGAGGCAGGGAAGTCAAATGGTTGTATAAAATAAAGGAGACCAAATAAAGGGGAAGATTACTAGGACACTTAATTCTTTAAAGCAGAATTTTGAATAAACATATTTTTCTTGCTTTTTCATTATTTTATATCAATTTAGGTCAAAATGAATCTAAAATGTTACATTTAACATCTTAATAATGTAGGGTTACGAAATACAGCATGAAAAGCAAACAGTTATTTTCTCCCAAACAATTCTTTTTTTTTATTGAATTTGCACTTACTTGCATCTATTTAGACTTAAGATAAAACAGTTATTTATCATTGAAATTTCTTTAATTTACAAAATAAATTATAGATAAATTTTTAAATATGAATTTAAAAAACATTTAAAACCTCTTTTTGGATTTCATATTTTTAGTACAAATATACTTATACAAATATAAATCAGATTGCTCTTAAGACTGTTTTTTAAAAATTTTATATNAATCTGGCAGATTTTTTTAGAAATAATTAGACTGTTTTTAATAATCAAAAGATACCAAAATATATATATGCTTGTAATTAGAGCGCCAGAAAAATATAGAAAGGACACCAGTGGTATTAAATATATGAAATTTACATAGTCATACTTTCCTAGAACAAGAGACGACCCTAAGTAAAATAATTCTAGACACTCTTTCCATAACGGAAATTTTGTAAAAAAAATGAAGTAGAAATGAATGTAAATTTTAAAAACACAATAAAAATGTGTAGCTATAAAGCTGAGGCAAATATATTTTTGCTTGTAATTAGTGCATCAGAAAAAAATAAAAAGTACACTGGTGTCTCATCTGTGTTGAAGGGTTAAATGTTTAGGGATCTAAATTTACCTGAAGAAGAAATGTCATAAAAGATATAAATTGAGTTCAACATTAAGTTCCTCAGGTTTGGATTTTATTGTGGTTTCCTTTGAATGTAGTGATTTTTGCCAAATCAATTTTTTTTAACACTTCATGAGATTTACAGTAAAAAGTATTTTAAAAAGCAAACTAATTTGAAAAACTTTTTAAGAGAGAAATTAATTTTTTATTATCTCCAAAATGCATATATAGTCTATGTACGACTCTGTTTACCTGATAATTTAGGGCTCCTACTTACCAAACATAAAAATTTTAATTGAGCTTTTTTTTCGAAAAATTGTGTTGTTTTATAATACAATCATATAAGTTTAACATACTCAAATCTTTTGGTAGGTTTAAATAAATAAAATTTACAGAGTCTTAATTTCTTAGGACAAATGTCAATCCTTAATAATCCTAGACTCTTTCAATCTGGTTAAAATGATGAGATTTTTTTTTTAAAAAATAAAGTAGAAATGAATATAGATTTTAAAAACACAATAGAAATGTGCATCTATAAAGCTCAGCCAATTAAAAAAAAATGTATGCACTCAAGGTTACAGAATTGAATAGCAAAGTAAACTAAGTCTGATGCAAAAATGAAAAAGAAAGAAAGAAACAATAAAAATTGAAATATCAAAAGGGCATCTTAAGGCAGTGGAAGCCATGTTTATTCATAGTCACGTATAAAACTTAAAAAGTGAAATGGTTTCAATTAAGGTCACGATTACACTAAGATAATAAGGGAAGAATAAAAGAGCAGGATGACCAGTAAAAAAAATTAGCTTGCTAACGTCTATTTTTCCTAAGGCAGAAAAAAATATATTCTAGATTTTTATATTTCGGTATTAATTAGTTTCTTTTTTTTCTGCATCTTCTATTAAGTTTAAACTTATTCAGCTGCCGAGTTATAAATTTTGAGGGCCAATTTTGGCCTGTGGGCTATAGATTGCACATCCTTGAGGTAAAGAAAGATATTTAAAGCTGAGAAAGAATCATAAAAAGAAAAGTTAAGCTTCTGATGTGATAATCAAGAAAGAAAAATGGAAAAGCAAATCAATATAACCATATTTTCAAATAACTATCACCTGTGGTTCTAACTGTCGTAAAATTAAACAGTAAATTGGAGATGTGTGGGCTGTTTGTTGGAGGAGGGGGAACAAAATTATCCAATGGCAGTCCAGGAACAAATACACTTTCACATGATGGTTCAAAGTATGCCGATAATAAATCATAGTTTCTGGCAGAAAAGTTCATTCTAGCATCAAAGCTATTGTTGAATGGCGATTTCAAAACGCATGTAGCACCCACTCCAGAAGGCATGTACAGTGTTGCATAAATGTGTTCAGAATTTGCATCCTCTGACCATCTGCAAAAGTGAGTAAAAAATATAAAGACACAAAAAAACAATAAAGATTTTTAATCTTTCATTAAATTAAAACCTGATTTTTAATATAGGTTCTTGATTAAGGTTACAGCAGAATTTTTTACTGCTTTTCATGTATGAGATTGACTATAAGAGCCAATGATTTTGAGATTATACATGAGTTCTTTCTTTGGCATACCACCTCACTTTATTTATTTTGTACAATAATTATAGCCGTCAATCACTCACTGTTTTAAACTTTCAATTTTGTTTACTTTTTAGGTTTAGAGGCACTAAATTTTCAAGTGCAGTACTTAAGCATTACCAAACATTTAATAACAACGTATTTCCTAAACGTATAAGATGAGTTTCGAATAAATTAAATAAAGAAAAAAACTTATCAGAATTAAGAATTTTTTTTGTTTTTCGTGTTGAAAAAAGAACCTGTAAAATACAAATTTAAGCCAGAATTAATATTAAATGTATAATATGAAGTATAAAAAAATAAATAAATAAATAAATAAGGAATTTAGAATCTTTCAAAAGAGATGACCCTGGAAAATTTATAATTTTATTAATGTTGAATTTGAAAAAAAATTAAGATTAAGATTTTTAAATAAAAATTTAGGAAATTTATTATTGTTAAATTTATTATGAAGATTAAGTTTTAAATTTCAGGAAAATTAATTCAAGAAAATTAAAAAATAAAAAATTTATTTTGGAATTTTACACTGTTAAAATAACAAACCAAAATGTACAGTGGTCCAAAAAAGGGAAACAATTCTCTAAAAACGCAATCTTCTAAACACATACTTTTCAAATTTGAACACAAAGTATAAATAAGAAGTTTAAAAATCCCACAGAGTAAAGTCCTGTTTACATTTCTTTTAAAAAGCAGAACTGATATGAAATTATTGTAACTATAACTATATAATAACATTAATATAGCACACCTTTCGTCATTTGTAATGTCTAATCTATTTCTACAAAAAGGTATCACATTGCCTTGAGGCTGAGTATAGTTATAATACTGGGATGGACTAAGTGTCAGGGGTGGAAGATCTTCAACTTTGGGAGCTGTCAGGGCAACTGACATTGCAATGCTGACAAAAAAAGCTGGAAGCAAGATTTGTGAGAAGAGACCTTTCCAATTTCTTTTAGTGCAGTAAAATCTTTTTAACAGAATTGTCATGAATTGTTGAAAACGCAACATGTTTCCTTCAATTTTGTAGCTGCCGGCACCGTCAAGTCCAAGGTATGACTTTTCAGTGGTGGCTGAAAATAATAACAAAGTAAGTTGAATATATAATTTAATAAATCACATTGAGATTAAATAAAATATATTTTTTTTTTAGAATTTACAATTGAAGAAACTTAATAAAAAATGAGGATTGCTTACATTTTAAAGATCAAAAAGATTTTAAAAGACTGTGCTATTACTGTTAACACAATCATTTAAAATCTATGTTATTACTGAAAATATTAACATAATAAGTTGAATATGTAATTTAATGAATCACATTGATATTCAATAAAATATTTTTTTCTAGAATTTATATTTGAAGAAACTCAAAGAAAAATTAGGATTGCTAACATTTTAAAGGTTAAAAAGATTTCCAAGACAATAATTCAGCATTATAAATTCAGTATTTATAAATATTGAACATTTCGTTTCGCAAAACACATTTTTGAAATATACAAGCATGCAGAAAAGGGTGTACAGAAAGACTAGATTGATTTTTTCATGAAATATTGCATTGATTTTTACATGAATAATCTTTTTTTACATGAATAATCTGCTTTTGCATAACATATTTTTGATTATTTAATGTATGGAAAGGTAAGAAATAGTATTGTATAATGTCATCTAAATGGTCAATTTATTTTCCTTATTTCTCAAAAAATACAGAAAATTGATGACAAGATTTAACTATATTATAGGCAACTTTCTTGACCAACACAGGGTTAAGCATGATAAAGTAAAAACTGACTATAGTTTAAATTAAATTGATATTAGATTAAATTAGTTAAAGTTACGGTAGCATCTTGAAAAATGATAACTGCTGTTAGAAGAAATTAAATAAGGGCAATTCCACGAAAGTGTCAACTTTTAAGTGAATTTTTTTTTCTATGAATTGCATATTTTAATTTAAAAAATATGTTCAAAAATAGCCAAAGTCTACATATTACTGTTTAATTTTTGATAATTTNCTTAGAAATTAAAAGTAGCCTTGTTAATTTATAGAACATGTTAATAAAGATAGAAAAGCCAAAGTGTAATTGAACAGCTGAGGATCCTGTAGAAATGAACAGTGAATAAAGACTTTTCTATTAAATATTATATTTCGTGAAGAGGCTCCAATAATACAATTATCTTGAATAACTTCTTATTGTAAAGGCTCCAATATGTTGCATTATCAAATTATGTTCTTGTATCAAAGCTATAATAAGCAATTTCATCAAATAGTTTTCTATCATAGAGCCATTAATAAGTAACTTTAACGAATAGTCTAAGTAATTAGTTGGATTACTTACTAACTAATTAGTAATTAGGACTATTGGAATAGGTAACTTATTCCAATAGTTATATAATTGGAATATAGATGGAATAAGTAACTTATTAGAAGTAATAAGGCTACAATAAGAAATTTATTGAAACAAATTTTTATTATAGGGCCTGTAATAAATATTCCCCTAATAGTTTACCAGTAATAAGACATGAAAACATGAACCTATTTTACAGCCATACTTTGCTATTCTAATTCTAATAGGAGTAATTGTTACTAACATAATTATATCAGTACCATCACTAGATTAATAGGAAATCTATAAAGTCCAAGCAGTGTTAGAGACTACTTTGAGGATGCATGCAGGATACAAAGATCAATGAATTATTTTTATATTTAAAGATATATAACCAGCCACTGCAACAAAAAAAGTAAAAGCAACAAAGAAAAGTCCACCAAATCATCTTACATGCAAATATTCAGCATGCATAATAGTTTTGCACCTCATACCCTCTTGATCTTTCAGTACACCATTTGCCGGTAACTGGTAATAATCAGCTTTTCCGTCATCTGCAGACTTTGTTCGATTGCAAGTCGAATTTAAAATGTTAGAGTCTTTTAATACATTGTTATCAGATGAGTCATTTAAAATGACTTCAGATGATTTGACAGTAATGTCATCTTGATTTGAGGATGGTACAGAGTCATACATTCCTTGCTTTGAGCAGCTATCACTTTGAAATGAAAAATCTAAGAGCAGTTTTGATATAATGAGTATTGAAATGAAAATTTAAACATTATTGATTCACAATTATAAGTTTCAAAGAGAGAATTTCACATACATGTAATGAGAATTCAATAAAAAATATTTACTTACCTCTGTTAAATGTATTTCTTATTAAAATATAGTCAGATAAATTATGAAATAAACACTCATATATAAAAAAACAAATTCCAAAACAAATTCACAAATTGTGTTAAAAAAATCAGAAAATTAAATTTTTTTTAAAAGTAAATTAGTAAATTATTTCTATTATATTTGGTAAAGCATCACACAGAACCTGAAACTGTTTAAAACACGAAAAAAATTCCTAAACTGCTAAGATCAAAAAATAATATGGATAAATAACATTAACATTCTAAAAAAAATCCCACATTAAATCTACGAAAAATAATTTCTTATCTGTTTTCATAAAATTCTGATGTTACTTTTCTCAGCATTCTTTACTAATGTTTCAAACGGAGAGAAAATTTCTAAAATAAATTAGTTTAAAGACAATATTTGAAAACATCACTGGAAAAATGAATCTCTAAGAAGTGTATTAATTACTTCCACTATGTTGGAAAAATAACAAAATATTAATCTTATGGAATCAGTCCACATGTGAAGATTTCTTTAGTTAAAAATAGAGCATTGTTACTACGATATTGACATATATTAGTATAGAATTAATGAGGGATTTTTTGGCATATTTCCAAAACACATTAAATAAATTTAATAGCAATAAAAACTTACCATTGTTACATGAGAAATTACAGAATTGTATAACATAAAAGTGCAAAATTGTACATAAACAGAAAATTCCTACATATTTTAATTCAAAAATAACATTTTTAAGCTTCATAATTAAATACAGATTAGCTTTTCTATTTTAAAACAAAATGGTACTTTGCGCATGTTTTCTAATATATATATGCATAAAAAATTATAATATTCTTCGACATTTCTTTATTTAAATTTTTAATAAGTCATTTTGGAGAAACTCGGTATTAAATTTGCTATAAACCAATGAAATTGAAAAATTAAAAAATATCATAGAATAATTACCTTCATGCCGAACCTTCTCTGCAACTTTTAAAAACACTTCTTCGAGAGTAGTGTTTTTGATTCCATAGCTAGCTATTCCCAAATCAGAGAGGCTATTTTCCAAAGCTGTAAACAGCTTTTCAAAGCTCCCTTTTCTAAGCTCACTTATGGGCAGAATATAGTGAAGCTCTCGTTTGTTGTCGGATACGAGATAAGCAGAACTAACATGATTTGTGATGAACTCTGTCACTTTCTTTTCAGCATAATCTAATAAATAAATACATTTATTAAGCAATGAAAATGAATTACTCAATTAATTATATTGATATATAGACTGCAAAAATAGTACAGCACATGATTAATATTCACTGTTTAAAATTGCATATGATCTAGTTTTGATTAAATAGAGGAAACATCAGAGGTTTTGCGAGCGACTCTTGAATTACTAATCACTTCTTGAACTGCACCAGAAATAAACTAAAATACATAACGATTTGGATTTAAACTAGGTAACTACATTTATAATTGGACACTCATTAGAAAAATATAAAATGTACAGATATTTTTACTCACGTGTACAAATAAGATAAATAATTACAGAAAAATGTATTGATGCCACAATTTATCATAATTTACAATAAAAATGTGTCCTCATTGTTACAAAACATTCCCGTAAGTGCAACCTATGCTGTCAAACTAATAAACTACATTTGGCAAACAGTCTGAAAGTATGTAAGCAGTGTGACTAATGTGAATTATATCTTCAAAAGAAAAAAACTTATTACAATTAAAGTTGACTTCTTTAAAATTTCCTTTGATTGATTAAACAAACTAAATTAAATACTTATTAATTGACTCAGCATTGAACTCTCTTTTAGAAAATGAATTCTTTCAAAGAAGAAGCTAATATTTTTGAGTACCAGCTGTTTTCTTTTCTGAACTACAAATGAATCAGGTCAGTTTACAATCATTACAGCCAAGTTTACAGGTAGAAAGATCACAGGTCATGGCGCTTTTGTACTAAATTATGTGACCAACTGTACTCTACTCATATTGTATTGCTAAATGTACAGATGAAGAATGCTTGATTAAAATCAAAAACTGATTAAATCTCATAGTAGGATAAAGAAAAATAATAATGTTTATAATAACTCAAATTAATAATGTTCGGTATAAAACAAAATTCGTAATAAAAAACTGAAAATTCTGGAGTAGATTTTATAAGTTTTTGCACACGAAAAAAATTTAAGCGTTCGAATCAAAGCAAAAAACATAGTTAATGGATTTCGGAGATTACATACTGTCCTATACCCTTCCCTCTAGAACCCTGAGATCAAATATGCGTAAAATTATAATTCATCAGATTATTTTTCTAAAAAGGGAGAGATAATAAATAGATGAAAAATATAACATAATAATTTTTTAATAGTAAACACTAGGACTGGGCGATATTAGAAATTATATATCGTGATATATCGTCAGTTTTGCATCGCGATATAGCGATGTATCGCGATATAGTATTTTTGAATTTCATTTACTTTAAGGCACAGAAAGTCAGATTTCTATCAAGACTTCATACGCATATTGATTTAAATCAATTTATAAATTTGAAAANGAAACATGATACATAGTCTTTAAGTGTGACTGAGTGAGAGTGTTGACTAGGTATTTTGTTTTCATGAAACATGGTACTTAAACAACAAACATTCATTTAGAGACTAAAAGAGATGTAAATAATAATTTTAACACTTATTTTACCTTTTTTGGGAGTTCCTTCATCATCCTGCATCTTTTCCATGTAAAGGTGATACCCATCACCCAAATTATTCTTTAAGAACAATGGTGTTCCACAGCAGCGTAACTGTCCATTGCTGATAATAGCAATCCTATCACCAAGTACATCAGCCTCATCCATATGATGGGTAGATAACAAAATTGTTCTTCCTGTTTAAAAATTTGTCATTTCAGATAACTTTAAAAATAATAAATAACTAAGAGTAATTTAAAGATAGTGCCTTAATTATCCAAAATATTCTAAACCAAACCTATTTCAATAAATAATAATATTTTGGATCCCAGAAGTTTATTGTTACACTTTTGCCATTAAACTTAAAAAATTAAATACTGAATGAAGAAAGTGAAAGTGTTATAACTATTATATTCCTAACTTCATAGAATTATTTACTTCTTTTTTGTTGCTGTTGTTGATAGCTCCAGAAAATGCTTAGCATTAGAAAAAAATTTAAGAATTCAAACATGTATAAAAGAGTTTTTTCAATCTTCTCCCACCTGAAACATAAACGGAATTTCTTATCATGATAAAAAGGTTATTAAAAGGTGGACCATCTTGAGATTTCATTTATAATTACATGTTATGTTTAAAGTTGCTTGAGGCTCGAAATACTAACAAGAACCATATCTCAGTAGTTAGTAATTAAATTATAGTTTGTAATTGATAAACAAGAATCATATTTCAGTAGTTAGTAGTTAAATTATAGTTTGCAATTAATTAACAAGAATCATATTTCAGAAATAAATACATTTTGACTCAAACATTATAACTCTATTTGAAAGTGAGTGCTGTGTTTCAGAAGTTGAAATAAAGCACTAAATTTATATCTACAAATTAGAGCTACGAAAAAGTTATATCTGCTGGTGCATATGGATATAAATGGGAACAGGGTTCCCACTTAATTTCAGAAATAAAAATTCCCCGATTTTTCCAGGTTTTTCAGGGAAATTTCCATGCAAATCCAGTCCACATATTATCTATACCATGCAATTCTGTATCAGAAAACTTTTTTTTTTTGTTATTTGTAATGTCAAATTTCTGAGCAAATAAACATCATCAAATAAGGAAAAGTTTCAATAAAATTTTGAATTTTCACAACAAATTAAGTGTAATAGATACTAAAACTATTTAACACGAATCTCAATAACGTATTACTGTTGCTAACAATTCTAAGACTGGTTATTTTCTAGGTTTCAGCCAAAAAAATGCAACTTTAAAATTCCCTGCCATTTCAGATTTTACCTGTTCTTCCTAGCTGGTGGGAATCCTGGGAGAATGTTACATTGGCCATTATAGCTACATGGAAAATATTTTCATGGCCAGAAATTTAAAACATGGATTTTCATAACCTTAAGTTTCAACAAGTTATGACAAGCTACATTGGGTATCAAAAAATTGACCATTTGCACATAAAGTTTATAATTAATTGGAGCAATAAAAAATAGTTAAAAAAGATCAAGCCTTAGAGCACAGCATCAGTCTTGCATATTATAAATTAGAAAAAAAATTACAGAATTGATTTCCTTTAAAAGAAGTTTGAAAATTTTAATAATTGAATTTAAATTTTAAATAAAGATATTCAGATTCTTTAGATTCTATTGTAGTTAAAAAAAACTGTCAAAATAAATATCTTTAATATTACATAATTATGTGACATTACTAAAGCAAGAATATCAGGTTTTGACTAAATGCCAGCATAAGTGTAAATTTTTTCTACATTACCTTTTTTATACTTCAAAATCAAATCCCAAATAGCTCTTCTTGAATAAGGATCAACTCCAGCAGTGGGTTCATCCAAAATGACGACTCTAGATCCCCCAACAAATGCAATGGCAACAGAGAGTTTCCTCTTCATCCCACCTGACAATACTTTTATTTTATCGTGACGTTTCAGAGGCAGATTTAGGTCTTGAATCATCCTAAAATCCAGAGTCGGGATCATATTCAATAAATCAACAAAGGTTAAAACACATGAACTTAATCATATTTAGAATTAAAATCTAACTTTGAACTGTAAAAGGGAAAACTTCTTGATGTTAAATCTGTAGAAATTTTATTTGTAATTACAGTCTATAAATTATTCTTAATTTTTCTCTCCTACTTGTTACACATAAACAGAACTTTAAAAACTGGGTATTTGGGGGATTTCTGAAAACAAAAGCTTTTTGGATTAGATGATGCACAATGGGCAGGATTTCTTAACTGTATACCAAAATCTCTTATCCTCCACCTTTGCGGTTAAAAAGAGAGGTTCAAACAATTCTGCTACACAAGGAGTTCCATTCGGAACACTCTATTGATAAGATTGAGGAGAAAAATACCAATCGCACAAACCACAGTGCTGATGTAAAATACCCTGAGTGGTAGACGGATCATGGGATATAGTCCCCTTGCCATCAGGCTAACTGTGGGAGGTCTTCATGGTTTTCCTCTCCATGTAACACAAACGTGGGTTAGTTCCGTCAAAAAGTCTTCCATGAAGACAAATTTCTCCCAATATTTGATCCAGGAGTCTTCTGGATTGGGTTCAAAATTACAAGGCTACAGAGTTGTACATTGGTAGCCGTAAACTGAAAATTCGGTCGGCTATTCAACAACTGTTATAAAATCCATATGTGTAGGCCAGGATAGTCTGGTTGGTAGGGCACTGAACTCATGTTCAAGAGGTTTTGGGTTTGATCCCAACTGGCCGAAGATTCCCCATGTAGTAATAAGTGACTGGTGCACGTTAAATTTGTCAAATCATAAAGTCCCCCATGTTCCCATAACAAATCATAACTTTGGGGGGAACTTATCCACGAGTTTCGTTGTCTTCTGGGTTGGTTTAAAATTATAAGGCTACGGAGTTGAACATTTATAGTTGTAAACCCAAAAATTGGGTCGGCTGTTCAACGACAATTATAAAATAAAATAAAATCCACGTGTGTGATTAACTATGTTTTGATTTGAGAAGAATCTTAAGAATAATCAACTATAAAATCTTTGACAGTTAACTTTGAAACATAATAAAATGCAAAAGATCAATTGTTCAATGATGTATTCATAATAAAAGATATTATCTATCACAACGGGAATTATCTTTGGTGAACACATGTTTGTCAGAATTATTTAAATTAATATTCGAAGAAAGGATTAAAATCATAAACAAAACAAAAAATCAGACACAATTGTAGCATTATTGATTATAAAAAAAATATTCAAATACTTTCATGAACATTCATGAAAAAAAATTACTCAAAATGAGTAAGTATAAATTTTATGATGATTTTTAAGTGCCTGAAAAGAAATTTTCATCTTTCAATACAAACTGGATTTTTCATGTTATTTTATAAAACATATTACATCAATGATTCATGCATACTTTCCTTAGTATAGAAGTATAGTATGCAAGTATTTCCTTAGTATACAAGTATACTTAGTATATATTGTTTCATAAATCTCCTGAAAATTCTAAACATGAAATTAAGAAAAATGGAAGGTTAAGAAAGGAAAATAAGTATTTTAATCAGCTTTTTGACAAGCATTTAATATTTTGAAACATATTTTGTTGATCGAATCACAATAAGTAAAAGAAAAGACAGATCCTTACTTATCCATTTCTTCTGCCGAACTATTTTCTTGAACACCTTTCAAGCTAGCATAGAACCATAAATGTTCTTCAACAGTCAAACTATAACATAAAAAAATAGAAATAGTTAATATATAATTAATTATATTTATATTTTATAATAAATAAATATATAATTAAAAAATTTATATATAATTATATTTATTTCGCAAGTTTTAAAATTAAAAAAGTGAAATATACACCAAACTATGATGTAGAATTCTAATTTTGAAAGTTAACTAATACTTAATAATTAATGAAAGATGCTTTACATGATGAAAGGTGTTTTAATGAAAACCATGCTAGAATAATCTTCTTAGAAAAAAAGTCAATCTGTACTTTTTAATGCAAAGATTTTCAAGTCAAAAAAGTATCTCTGTAATTATTCAGTTTCTAAAATTACACTTTTGAGTTTCCTTTGAGTTATTTTTGCAATAATCTTTAGAGTTATTGACTTGTATTTCTTAAAAATATACTATTGCAAGTTAATAACTCAAAGAAAACTCGTTCTTTGACTGTAGAATTAAACTGCAGCAAAATCTATAACTAAACTACCTTTTTTCAAATTAACTTATATGAATTATAATCAATATAAAAATAATTAAATGGAATTAAAAGCATGATATGAATAAAATACATCAATTCATCAACCAAGTTTTTTTTAAGCAATTGTATTAGTAATCAATTTTTATTTTATTACAATCATTTTTTTTAAATATAATATTTGAATAGATATAATATTTGAGTATAAAAATATATTATAAATATATATTATAAATTAATTATAATATAATTATAAATATATATTANATATTTAAATAAATGTTTAAAAAAAAAGGAGTAATTCAAATATTAAATTAAATAAATACACTTTAGCATTTTGTATAAGTTTAATAAAAGAATAATAAAAGGAAAAGTAAAAAGTAAGAAAAAGGTCAATTTAGTTAAAAATTGATGTGATGACATAATTATTTTTAAAGCTAAATAAAATATTTATGAAAAGTTACTAAATAATTGCTTATAAAGATAATGAAATTTTTTTTAAACATTTATAAATTTAAAATGAAGTGGATTTATTACTACAACTTTTAAAGTAATAATTTAATATCTTTAGGAAGATTTAATTAAAATCAATTGAACACTTAAAATATAATAAAAAATAAATACTTAAATATTCTAAGTAGTTCTAAAAAGGAGAACATTCTAATGAAGTTATTTTACTCAAATTATCAACTAATTACGGTTACAGAAATTAATTTAAATGCAACATATTTACAAATGTAATATGAAAAGCAAAATAAAAATAATGAAATTACTCTTCGAACAGCACATTATGTTGGGGACACATCCCCATGCTTTGCCGAATTAAATCCATTTCTGTTCTGATATCGTGCCCATATATTATGGCATATCCTGCAGATGGTGGAAATAGACCAGTTAAAATAGACCTAAATTTTACAACAACAAAAAAGCGCAATTAATTTTTAAATGCACACGAATAAAGAATGAAATTATGTGAATATGTAACACATAAAGATTATATGAAATTATGATGATTAAAACTACTCACATGGTTGTTGTTTTCCCAGCTCCATTATGTCCAAGGAAAGAGGTTATTTGATTTTCATATAAATTTAGGCTTAATTTATTAACAGCAACTTTATTTCCAGATTTATAAGCCTAAAATGATATAATATGAAATTACTTTATTTTCATGGAAGAAATTAATTGTTATTTAGAAAATATGTTTAAAAATATAGTATGTACTCTTTACAAATTAATAAACATATATAAGCTTAATAAACACATAAAACAAAATGTTGTGGCATTGAATATTTCTATCCAAGAACATTACAAAAACAAATAAAAAAGTTTTAGTTTAAACATTTGCATTCAAGAACATTAATTAAATAAATAGTCAAGCTTTGGTTTTAGACATTAAAAAAAAATTCCACAGATCATTAATTACAGCTTTTTAAGAGGGTTAGAAATGAGTATAGTTAGATTTTTTAAGAATCCATAAAATGGTCTTGAAAAATATGAAGAACAGCATCAATAAGAACAAAAAAAAAAAAAAAAAAAAAAAAAAAAAAAAAAANAAAAAAAAAAAAAAAAAAAAACAAGACTCCATGACCCTAAACAGATTATTAACATTTTGGTAAAAAGGAGAAAAGAAACTTTCAAAAATTTTAATTCTGCACACTCAATACAGAGGGAATACAATATTGAAAACATATGCCTTTGGCTGGTAAAAGAATTTTTTTGTAAATGGTAAAAAAAAAAATTAACAAAAAACAGAAAGTCAGATTGCATCTGAAGACTCAATTCTTTCCAGATATATACTTCTCCCTTTTGAATGTGTTTAAAAAATTAATCTTATATTTAATGAAAATTAAAAAGAAATATGTAAACTATGTCTACTATGTCTGTGTTACATATGTAAACTATGTTACGTAAATATGTCCATGTCTATATAAAACACTTTCATAGTTTCAATTAAGAATTTATTAAACTGATAAATCATTTCAAATGATATTAATCAGTTGTCTAAATAATTAATGTAGTAAAATCGTGTTCATAATTGCAGAAGTATATGTTTTTCATGAAAGAACTAGCGCAAAAGTACTACTTTATTTAAAAGGGACTTTTTTAAGAATATATAAGTTAAAGCAAACTAATTTAAATGCTAATCAATTAATTGTTAGAGATCCAATTATTAGATAATTTATTTCTAAACATTAAAGCAATCAAAAGCAAGAACAGTATTTGGAGTGTTTCTTATAGATTCATGCAGATAAACACTTCAATACTAAAATACTTCAACAAGTTTTGAATTGTAAATTATGATGTACGGTACGCATTCTAGTTTAAAAATAAAATATAAGTTGTTAAAAGAATAAATGATGATAGTGTAACAAAAAATATTTCTCATTGTTATAAAAAGTTATTAAAAAATTTATTTAAGGATAACTTATACAAAATCATATTTTTTATGTTACAATATTGCATGTTAAATTAGCTAATATGAGCTCACCTTAACTAAGTTTTCAATACAAACACCTAATGGCAGATTTGTAGGGTCTGGTTCAAAATATGTAGAATCACCTACAAAAATTTCAAATTAATTTACTACATTAACAAACATCCATTTGGTTAAAACACATTGAGAACCCCTGCAATGAGAAGGAAGTGTTTTAGATTTTGTATATTTAAATAGCTTAAAAAGGCTGCATGAGAGCTAGGAGAACCTGAATTTAAATTTTTTGTAGTAGAGATCACTATTGAAAGATACAAATTACATGATTTTCTTTTCAGTTCAAACTTATTGGAAATAATTAAATTAAATATCAAATCTGCATGTTGCGAAAAATAAATACAAATATATTGCTGATATATTTATTGATGATCCTTCATAAAACTTTTTCATTTTTATAAAAGACGATACACAGCAAAATCTTGATTATAAGCAGCGATAAATAGTAAAAAAAAACATGGATAAGCAAATTTTGCTAATAATTCACTAAAGATATCACCTATATACATATTACGGAGAGGGAGTATCGATGAAGCTTCAAAGCAGTCTAGGGTTGCGTTTTAAAGCTTTTATTATGACAAAAAACACTTAAATGGCAATACAAAATAATTAGAGCTGGAACATCTTAATGAGCTCTCTCCCCGTAGCTGTGAGTGAAGTGAATGTAGAGGGAGTCTGCTTAACTACAGGTGGCGCTGCATGGCTTATGCAACATGCAACATACATTTGATTGTGCAAAATCATCTCCATTTATTTTGTCCCTGGCATTTATTTCAAAACATGTTGCAAATGCAAAAAAATAAATAAAAAAATAATAATAAATAAAAAAATATTATTAGATACCTTTTCAAAACATCATGCAGCAAAAACCCTACAAACAAAATATTTTGGGACAGATGAAATCCATGCACTCATCCATGTTGAGCAAAATCCATATTTAAAAAATACTTAAAAACAGAATCCCCATATATAAAATATCCAAGAATATAATTCTCACATTCAAAACATCAAAAGACAGAATCTTTCAGAATGAATGGTAAAAAACTAAACTCAGTGGCGCGACAGCCCATAGAGGGCCAAGGCCTACTGTGCCCATCTCAGTTTTCTTGACCTTGGGCTCTGGGGTGCAGGAGCAGATGTTCCGGTCAGGTGGTCTGCCGAACGCGGAACCCCCAGTGTTTAGTTCCCAAGCATGCTTGGTACTCATTTATCGACCCACTGAAGGGATGAAAGGCTGAGTCAACCCTGCCCGGCCCGAGGATCGAACCAGGGACCTGTGGCACGACAGCGCGAAGCGCTGAATGAATGGTAAAGGATAGTAAAATTTAAAAATCATGTTAACTGTAGCATTAGATAAATACCAGAATTCCTCTTAGAACAAGAGCACTGACTAACCACAAACTGGATATTCCCCCAAGTTTACTGAATAACCAATAAGTTTCTCATATGCACATAAAAGAAATTAATTTTATTAAGGTATAACTTTGCTTAAAAAGTTTGTTTAAAAATTTATATCAAAAGTTTGTTAAAATCTCGATCTCGTCTGAGTCCAAAAACTACTTTAAAACAATGGATGGGTATACGACAGTCAAATCAAGTTTAGTTTTTTTTTTACCTCATTAAGAAAGCTTGAATCTGGCTTATTACTAGAGAAAACATACATTTATTTTTTTTAAAAAAGAGAGAATGTGTGTAATAATGTACAAATTTAATGTAAAAAACAGCAATTATTTTTTACTAAATTGTTAAATTAGTAAGACAATTAGAATTTAACTCACCTGTTCTATTAGTCATGGCACAAGCTCCATCTTCTTCCATAACAGATAAGCCCCACTTTTTATGTCTTTGTAAATAACGCCAACAATCACTGAAACAGCTGCACTCGACCTCACCTCTAGGACTACTAAACCAGTAGGACTTGGTGAATGGAAAGTACCAGGGCTTTGGTAAACCATATGATCCTAGAGTAAAATTAAAATTTTGAAAGTCAGTTTTTAATAAAATTTACAATCGTCAAAATGTTAACCGCCTTAATTTTCTTTTTTCTTCAGATTCCACCTTAATGGTTTTTAACCCCTTCAGGACCAGCAGGAGATAAAGAAACACTTCACCTGGGCTGTATATTCCGAGTTAATAAGTACTAAAGATTCTGTCTAGATACCAATATAAGATGTAAAACAAGAGTACTGAACTGAGACCACGTTCATGTGGTCTTGCGGTACTAGAGTCAAAAAGTCTTGTTTCCTATATGATACTGTTAGCTGTTAAGGGAAAATCACATACATATGATCACAGTGCTGACAGGTTGAAACTCAAACAGCTTTTAAGCTTATCATAAAATATATAGTAATATCTAAAATGAAATAAAATAATGCTGTGAACATTTTTGTAAAATGCTAACTGAAAATCTATTATTTATAAAAAGTTTATGATTTTAAAGCAGTGTCCATAATTTTTTTTAAATCAATTGATCCAATCACATTAGTTAAGAATCAAAGATGGTTTCTTAGTGCAAAATTACATAATCTAGCTTCTTCAATAATCTCAAGTTAAAATTGATGCAAAGTATAATATTTTTTAACAACATTTAAGACAATTCATTCAAACAAAAGAAGAAATTGGAAGAACAATTGAGATACACTTTCCCCACACACATCCATCCAACAGAATTGTTAAAAGTAATTTTAATGCTTTATTACTTTAGGTAGAATGAAATATAATTTTTTAAATACTTAAAAGTATTATGTAAGGAAGATATTATATCATTAAAAAAGATACATTATTAATATATCATAGAACTTTATATGTAAATATTTTATGTTTAAAAGTTTGAAAACAAGTAACAGAAAAAATGGATGTAACAGCACTTAGTTAAAAAAAAAATTCAGCAGAGAAAAATATACTAAAAATTTAAATCTTTATTAATGAAAACTTTCATTTCTTCATAATAACAAGAGAAAAAATGAAGGACTAAATAACAATTTTAAGATTCATCTTCCTTTTGAAAAATATATCTTCCTACTTTTTTAAATTTTATATTTTCAGTTTTCTTTTTAATTTTACAGTTTTTGAGCTAACTTTGTTGGAAAGAAAAATTTGTACCAACTACTTAAATTTCAAAGAAGTTTTTGAAATGCGTAGGTTTGAAAAGGAATTTTGTTTTTAAATAAAATTTAAAAAAATGATTCTGAAATTTTGATGTCACTAACCTGGATGAACATTCTCAATGTACCACACTAAAATGGAGTACAAAACAGCATCCATCATCATCATTATGGCAACACTCAACAGGCTATATTCATCATCCTCCACGGGAGATATTGCAATATTCGACCACTGGACACCCACTCCAACTTCTTCGTAAAAAGCAAAATACTTTGCGCCAAGTCCGAAAGCAGTTGTTGACAAAAGAGACTAAAAGGAATAAATAAAAACATACATAACACAATTTTTTTTAAAAAAATACAGTACATACTTATTTCTAGAAGGGAATTTGTAGAATTCGATAACATGTACTTCAATAATTATGTAAGTTAAAAACTATATACTTATAAGAACGAAAACGTCTTTAGTAATTGTACCATATTAAAAACTGCTCACTTAAGTATCAAAGAAAGAACTTATAGCAATATTTTTAATATTTGCATCACATCAATAATTGTATCTTTTTGAGGCACGGAAAAAACCTTACAAGAAAAATCTTTACTACTTGCAATACATTAAAAATTATATCCTTTTGCGGTACAAAAAAAAACTTACAGCAAGATTTTTAACTAATTAGATTAAATTAAAATTGACAACCTCAGGTAAAGAAAGAACTCATAGAAAAACTTTTAATGCTTGCATTAAATTCATGACTGTAACCTTTTAAGGTCTGAAAAAAAAACTTAAAGCATGATTAGTTAATAATTGCACCAAATAAAAAACGGCACACTTAGGTATTTAAGAAAAAAATTATAATAGGACTTCAATGGTTGGATTAAACCAATAATTGTACCCTTTAGAGGTGCAAAAAAGACTTTTTGTATTACATTAAAAATTATGTTCTCTTAAGATACAAAAAAATAACTTACAGCAAGATTCTTAACTAATTGTATCAAATGAAAAACTGCACTCTTAGGTATTAAAGAAAGAACTTACAGCAAGACTCTTTAACCAAACTGGTATGTGATCATGAGCAGCTTCCTCTCTCACAGCTATGTACATGTATGGTACATATGTCAAAAAGTAAATTATACCAGCACATGCTGCAGCCAGTTTTGCTTTGGAATAAAGAACACTAACTAAAAACCTAATAATATAAAAAATATAGGAATTGAAAATTAATAGATGGAAAACTAATTATTACATTATATTTTATTTATGTTATTAATAATAAAAATTATTAAAAAATAACTATTAACGAAACTATTTTTTTAGCTTGCATTTTGTCAACTTTTTAACAACTCGGTTGAAATTTCCTTCGAACAAACTGATTTTTCTTCATGTTTTTCAATGTAAAAATCTTGCTAAGTATGCAAAACCTTGAAAAATTTTAATGCTTAAAAAAATAAAGGTACAAAGCCAATTGTAGGGTCACTACGCATCAAGTTATGACGAAGGCTATGACTTTTCCTAGCATGCCTACCACTAAGGAAAGAAGAAAGGGACAAATTAACAGAACTAGATAACTGAACTTTAGCAGAGTTAAAAAAGGTAAATATGATTATTATTTTTTTTTCTTGCCCGGTTTGTTTTTACAACAGTACAAACATTCAGTCAAAGATATAAAATACTTAAACAAGCGGAACACAAAAAATAATATTATAAGCTTGAAATTCATCCATAAAAGCTCAAAACAATAAACTATTATAAAAAAAATTAAATATGATAATACATCAACAAGTGTTGGTTTGTAAACAAAAATTCAATCAGTTGAAATGAAAATAGTCAAACAGATATTAAGAAAAACAAATCATTTGTATGTGAAAACTTAAAATTTTGTTAGTAAAGATTATTATTATTTTTATTTTATTTTAATTTTTTTTTTTTGGATGTATCAATTTCTTCAGACAACTAAGCTGTTTTTAATTAAAATACAATCTAAAACTTATTTTGTATATATAGCCTACCTTTTTTAATTACAAAACATTATATTTATTGGATGAAAAAAAATAGATGAGTTTTTTTGCTTTATCACACTCTTTAATACAGGGTTAGCATGATTTAAATCAATTAATATTATTTTTTTATAGAAATCAGTGATTAAACTCAAAAATATTTTTTTAATTTAATTCATACAAGAGTATATTAAGATTATATTTATTATTATTATATATTAAGAGTATATTTATTTAGTATATAAATACACTCTGAAGGATATGATTTTTTTAAAATCTAATTTCATTGATATTAAAGATATTATCAATAGAAATACTGAGAGGGGATATACATATAAACTATTGTTTGATGCTCAAAATAGATTAGTAAATAAAAAGAGAGAGAGAGGGAGACTAAATACAGAAAAAACTGATGTGAAACTTTCAAATTATAACATCAATTACAATAAGTAGAATAATTTATTATTAAATAACTTTATTTCAAAAATACCCCTTTGGTTTTATGTTTATTAAATACAAGAAGTCTTAAAAAATTTATAGCTTGTATACGAAATTAATGAAGAAAACTTGTTCTGCAAAGACTAATTTAGAAAGGAAAAAAAATTTACTGATCTAGATTAATTTCTTTTTCTTTTGATGTCTAACTGAAATATTTAGTCTCTGTCTTCACAAATTTATGAGAGTGTTGTAATTGAAAAAAAGCAACTATGATTTTATTTTTTCATTGACTAGTTTGTACTAGTCACATAAAAATTTTATTAATTTTAGTTGGAAGTATTAATGATTTAGTTATAATAGTGTTTCGGAATCGCATTTATTATTAAGTTTTATTTGAACTTCGATAAATATATGTAAAAACCAATAGGATTTAACTAATTTATTTTTTAGTGTTTTTAAATAATATTCAGCAAATACACTTTATTAAAACTTTGATTGATAAATGCAAATACAAATTTTTAAAAAAATCTGAAATAATTAAAAAATCGATTTTTTTTATTATAAAAAATTATGGTTTTTGCCAATCCTGGTTTAAAATAGTAGCAAACAAGTAATAATGTAACTAAAAAGATAAGTAAGTGATATTTGATCACACGTATAATTACAAAAAAAAGTACTTACGAGAAAGCAATGTTAGCCACAACAAATATTTCCAACATAAGAAAGATGAGTAATGGATTACTGTAAGTCAAAACCAGGCCATACTTTAGAATTACAGTCAAAAAGGCTGCTGTGATACTCATTTGAAGAAAACTGGTTATAAACCAAGCCAACCAATGCACAGCACTATTCAACCCCATAGTTTTCATGACCTATTCAAAGAAATAGAGAAAATTATAGCAACACAAAAATAATAAATATATATCAACCTACACTAATAAGAAAGAAGAGTTTGGGTGTTTAAGTATTATTCACTCTTAAAACTCCAGATCCAGGTTAAATTACTCTTACTATTTGAGCTAAGATCATGAAATTTAGACGATGATTGCAAGGGCAATTTTAGGCAATCCTTTAAAAATTTTAAGTAGCACCATTTTAGAGAGAAGTGTGAGAAAGAATTTTTTTCATACAAATTGAAGACAATTTTGTTTTTTCAATTACTTTAAAAGTAACATTAATAAAGTTTGCTAACTTACAGTTCTATTCTATCAAAGATAAGTTTCTTTAGGAGTTTATTACATGTCCTATGATAATTATTTTTTATTCATCATGTTAAGGAAACACAGATAAAATCCAGATAAACGGCATGTGGGAACAATGTCATCAAATGTTGAATGCTAACAGAAACTATAAGCTCATTATTGTTACACTTTTGGAATGTGCTTGTTATAACTACTAAATTATGTACTTAAATGCGAATTCATCGAGAAAATTACTTGGTTGTGATAAATCTTAACTATTATAAGTCTGACATGATCAATATCACCATCTTAGGTGCCAAATGATACTGAGTATAGTAAGTTCTTTATTTTGAGGAACTGAACTTTAAAAACAAATTTTATTTATTCTGTTAACATTAAATCAAGGGGAAGGACAAAAAAATAATAATAATAATAAATGAAATTATTTAGCTTTATTAATTGTGTAAATATAAGCTTTTGAATTACAGTAGAGCATCGTTTATACGACTATCACTTATACGACGTTTACATTTATATGACGTTTTAGAGTGGTCCCAAATCATTCTTATTCATTTTAATGTAAAAATATACTGTTTATACGACGCACATAATCGGTTATACGTCGGTTTTTAGATTTTATTCACGTTCATTTAATTTTTTATTTTTTCTTGTGTATTTTAAAAAAGGGCGAAATTTGCCAACATGAATGTTACAGAAAAGGGTGCCAACAAGAATGCTTGGATGACGACCGTAATTTTTACTAGATGACTGAAAAAACTAGACAATGTTATGAAGAGGCAAAAAAGAAAAATTTTGCTATTCATCGACCAATGTACAGCGCACCCATCGATACTAATTATTTTGGAAAATGTAATAGCTCTCTTTTTTCCTGCAAATTGCACAAATGCGCTTCAGCCATTAGATTTGGCCGTGATTAGAAATCTAAAATTGCATCATAGAAAGCAGTAAGTTCAACTCGCTATTCAAAACATTGTAGAGACTAATAGCAAGAAAATATAATTAAAGGTAACATACATTCAAATTGCTCACTGCAATTTTTCTTCTTTGGTTATTTGTTTGTTTTGCTTTGTCTAATTTAGAAATTTATGTAAATCAACACGTTAAACATTAAAATTAACTGAAAACAAAGTTAGTTTCAGTTTTAGAAGTAAAAATCGATTATACGACATTATCGTTTATACAACGTTTTTTGGTGGTCCCTTCGGCGTCGTATAAACGATGCTCTACTGTATTTGCTTGATTGTAGAGAACTAATTAATATCGATTCATTATTTTTTTAAAGTTTTTCTAAGTTCTAAATAATGGAATAATCAAATTTTGGAACAAAATTAAATGATAAAGTGTTAAATCTACAATAACTAATAATGAATGAGAAAAATATTGTTTTGACTAAAATAATTTATCCAAAAGTAAAGTAGTTACTTCTTTTAATCTCTGTTCCTTTTCATAAACAATATTCTGGACTAACATAGCAACAGAGTAAACCCAAGATATGGCAAGGCAAAGTGGCATTACATGTTCAATCATGAATAAAAACCTACAAAGAATAATTTTATAAGAGTAGAATAAACAAACTTTTTTAACAATAGAATAATATTTTTACTACGTAGTTTTAAACACATTTTTAATAATGATTTAAACCTATAAAAGGAAATTACAAAAGCAAAATTACAAAAATTGTTGGTAAATTCTTGATGTTACATAAAAACATAAAATTGTTTGTCAAAATAGGTTTTCTTACAATTTTACAAGAAATTTCCTTTAAAAAAAACCTCACTCTGTCAACAACAATAAGAAAACAAATGTCTTATTACTTTTGTATTATATCACCCAATCTTATCTTCTTAACTGAAAAACCAAAATTTAAATAACACTTTTTGTTCCATGTTATAATTCTAAGATTTAATAGCTACTCTGTGTTTGTTTTGAATGTTTGTTTTAAACGATTCATTTACATGAGTGATATTCATTTATATTATTGTTATTTTCATTAAAATTCAAATGATAAAAGGAAAGTCTGATTCCTTTTTTCAGGTTTTAAATTGTGCAAGAAAAATTTGCTATTTGAAACATTTGAATGCAAAATTGGAATTAAACTAAATTTCCGATATTTAGGTATCCCCTACTACAAAAAAAATTATGAATAATATTGAGGAATAAATTTGTTTTTGCATTTATAGAAATACTTGATCTTGCCTTCTTTGGGTATGGGGATTTCAAACTAGAAATTAGTGTTGTTCCTAAAGCTACAGATTTTTTTCAAAGTACATTTATAGTCTGTATTTTTTATTTATTAATTTTTTTTTTTGGAGAAATGTAAAAGTTTAAAAATGTTATGTAAAACATGCGGCCCCGTAAATGTTGTGGCAAACTTTTAGGGGAGTTAAGGCACATCATCAGTCCCAAAATTGCATAGATATCCATGCCTATAAATGTTGCATGTGACATGGGGTAATTTCTCTATTATGACCCGTTTAGAGCCACACGGAAAAACTGTTCATAATAGGTATTCACTTCTATCAGCATACAACGACATTTCCGGTCATGGGTTTCTATGCAGTTTTAATCCTGTCAATGTGCCCTAACTCCCCTAGATGTTTGTCGCAACATTTATGTGATACCCTTTAATACATAACATATTTAAATTTGTACAACTCTACAAAAAATATGCTAAAAATATCATTTTTAAAAAAAACTGTAGCTTGGAGAGAGAAACGGATTGCAGATTTGAAATCAGCAATACATAAATATCAAATATCTGTTAAAAAATTTCTTGCAATAGAAAACAAAGCAAAAAGTTTCCCCAGAGTAATTCAAATTTTTGAATTACTCTGGTCTTGAAAAAGTGGCCTGGTGTTAAGAAGTATTTTTGGAGGAATTCAAAAAAACAAATTTAGAGCTTTATCACTCATATAATGAACCTGACATTATTAATTTTATTAAACAACAAAGAATAAAACGGGCCGGCCACGTTATAAGAATGGATGAAGACCGTAGTTTTCAATACCAGACCAGTTGGCATACGAAAAAGAGGCAGGCCGAATTTGAGATGGATAGATGAACTAGAAAAAGACATTTTGGTCTTAAAAACCAAAAACTGGAAAAAGCCAGCAGTAAAAGGTTAACCTGGCAAAAACTTCTAGAGAAGGCCAAGGTCCACCCTGGGCTGTCAAGCCATTGATGATGAATTCAACTTTTATTTAGTTAAAATTTCAATACTTCTAGGTATTTTTATCCTACGATACTACTCCAAACAATTAAAGCATAACTGCGATTCAAAGAAAGCAGCCATAATATGAGCATTTGATTGACTGATAAGTCAAGCATATTAGCAGATAACTGTGTTTAAAGCTTAGTCTGAGATATTTTTACTTACTGATCTTGGATGTAGCAAGGGTAGGGAAATTGATGAATGTAACTACCAGGCTCAGAAACATCCCTTTTAGAATAAATGCTGATCATTGCCCTCTCCAAAACATCCTACATTGAGTAGAAAAGAAGTAGTTAAGAACCCACAAAGAAAATTTAGTTCTAAAGTTAAAATTTTATCAAAAATAAATGAAAAAATAAGTCTATCATAACAAAGCAGTTAGTGGAAGAAAATCATATCAACTTTCATCTCAGCAATTTAAAGTTTGTTACAGCAAAAAAAAATTTATTTAGAATCGAGATTTTTCCAGATAATAACTTTTCAAATTAAATTGTGGCATGTGAACAGAATAGCTGTAGTTTGAAGATCCTTGAGTTAGAAAATCAAAACTTGGATGATAGTATATAATAAAAAGGCAAAGTAATTAATGGACAACTCATTTTTTTAACTGTAAAAAAATTTGATCAAAAAATATAAAAGAAAATTCACAGATCCTGTTAAGTAATTTGATTATGAAGTTATATTAAGGAATTATAAGCAAAAAGTCAAGATAATAAAATTTATTTAGTAAAGTTATTAGTTTTATTTAGTAAAGTTAAGTAAATAGATTTGATATACCTGAATCCAAACGAATCCAAATTGGTAGTAGCCATACCCCCAATTTCTCGGACCAGGAAACCAAAATCGACTGCGCACAAGATTGGTAGTAGTAGTAAAGGAGGCATTTTGTCTTATTTTGTAGGTCATGTGATTAGGCATTGAACCATCCTCACTCATATTAAATATGACACCTAAAGTTTTTAAATAAAAAATATTTTACTAGATGCAAATGATAAAACTATAGAAATTAATACAACAAAAAATTATGTATATGTGTAACAGGTGGAAACATGTAAGAAGCTCGTTTGAAGAAATGAATAAAATTTTCAAGGAACTTACCAGAATATTAACATTATAAAAATAAAACGCATGGAAAAAAGATCACTATATCATCTTAGGGTAGAGAAACATGTGCTTATCTTAAGAAAATGACTGTCTTAAGAATGTTAATAATACAAAATTTACAGCTCAGCATCTTATCGTAGTTGAACAAATACCAAGTGACAAAGGTTTTGCCTATTAAAGAGCTCATTTAAAGAAGAAAAGAAAGAGAGTAAAATTTTTAGAACAGTTTCCCTATCAATTATTTGAATTAAATTGCGTTTTTTCTAAGTATTAAATAATCTATTAAATTATCTAGATCTATGCTATTACTAGCTTAATGCTATTAATTATCTATGCTATTACTAGCATTTCAAATTGACAACACTGGCAGGTGTATTTTGTCTCTCGTGCCATAGTTTAGAGACCCCTAATCCCCTGTTGCATAATAACAGCGACGCAGCGGCATTGTCGCAGAACGTTACAGAGTTCTTGTAGAAAGATTTTTCTTTTAAAAAGTAAAAAAAAAAATTACTTTTTTTCTACAGAAATTTATACATAATATTTGAATCATGCATTTAGATAATCACTTTTTGATGCACTCAATTAATGTCAATAGTATTGTAAATCGATGTAATGTTTCGATTATATTTTCTACAGTTATTGGTATTGATTTTCTTGTGGATTTTAAAAATCAAGATATATGGAAATTTTGAATCATGCAATTGAATATTTACTTTTTAAAGCAATAATTCTAACAAATTTTTGGCAGTTATTGCTATTGATTTCTCCATAGTTTTTAAATGCAATGTTTTTTATGCGATATTATTTATTACATTATTTCGCCATTATGGCCAGCAATATTTTTTTCTGCAATTACTACTGCGGATTTCCTGATTTTAATTTTTTTTTTATTGAGATGATTGATTACAAAATGCTAACAAGGAAATAATTTGTGTCCCCCCCCCTACCACAAAATGCGAGAATATCACCCATAATATTAAAACAAAAAATAATTACACATTTTATTAAAAAAAATTATATGAATTATATAGTTTTTTTTGTAAACTTTTGTTACTTTAAATGTGTAACATATATGCTTATTATTACTAAAAGTGTCTTGCAGAAAGATATTATTGATAGAGAGTTTTGTCGAAGATAGCTCCAAAAAATTCTGCCACAGTCTATAGTATTTACTAATACAAAATGAAAACTCACTGGCAAGAACAGTAACATTGTCAAAATAAGCTTCATGCTTAAAATAATCTAGCAAATCTTCCTCAGTTCTGAAACCTTGAAACATGTTCAGGCTGAGTCCATTCATGAGAGAAATCCAGCTGCATGCAGCATTATCTATTGAGTCAAGCTGCTGCAAGAATACTTCCTTTTCAATGATAATAGTATTTGAAGCAAACTCTTCTAAAGCAAGGCTATGAAATAGAGTGAGGAACAGAGGGTACTTTTGAAAATTTTGATGAATCTGTAAAATAGAATTATGAAGATTGTTTAAAAACAATTACAGGGTATGTAGCCAGATTTTTCAACAAAAAATAAACACTTTTTAAGTACTTTTTAAGCACTGAAAAAATATTTGTAATCACTTTCCAAAAAGAATCATAATTAGGATCTGTGCAGTGATAAAAATTATTTTTTCCTTCGTTTAAAGTTCTTAATTTATAAGCATAAAATCAATAAAACTGAAAAACTTTATGTAATTATGATAAAATAACTAGCTTCTGATAAATATTGCAGAGAAAATTGTGAAAATCATGCATTTTTTTGTAATTTAGAACTACAATCAATAAGGCAAAGAAAAATCTCTTTTTAAAAGATAGAAAATTAAGCACTTTTTACAAACACCAAATCAAAAAAGCTCCTTTAAGAGCTTTTAAAAACAAAAATAAAAAATAAGCACTTTTTAAAAACGATATGCAACCTGAAATAACACATGGATTTCATTGAAAAATGTTTTTTACAAAAAAATAAATGAAAAGTTAATAAAGTAATAAAACCATTACTTTATGATTTTTTTTATTACTAGGTACTATTATTCCTATTAATTGCTAAAACAAATTAATAAACAATTGTCGCTTTGATGTAATAGCAAATAATTACTTAAGAAATCAAGAACTTATTTTAAGAAATTTTTTCAACAAAAATACTTTCAAAAATTTCAAAAATATAAAATTTATATTCTTAAACAATTACTCAATTTAATTTAGTACCTTCCAACTATGGTAATTCTATTATGATTACTGAAAAATCAGGGTTACAAAATAATAATATGCTTTAATATTAAACTTAAAATAGAAAAGTGTTTGAAGTTGATTAATGGAAGCAAACAAATACAGAATCTAATGTGAATAACTTAAAATTGTCATATGTTTTGAACCATCCTAATGCCAAGACACAAAACTGATTCTGTGTATTTATTCATTAATTGTATTCAGCATCTTTTTAATTATATAATTTTTTTAATTTATTTTATTTAAGGTCACGTAATAAAAGAAGAAGAAAAAGAGGTTTGTAAAGTAAAAGCATAAAATTATTTTTAAAACAATTATAAATAATAAACGAATATAACATACATTTCATAATTGGACAATATACGTTTTTTCAAACATACATTTTTTTTTCAATTTTTATTCTAAATCACAACTATGAAACAAAATATACCTGTTTTAAAACTGACAGTGAATGATCAGTGCTGTTTTCAGCTAAAAATAATCTGATTTCCTCAGAGATGTTTAGCATTTTTTGAGCATACTGAGTAACAGTGTCCAACAATTCAAAGGTTTCATTTGCCTAAAATAAATAAAGCTTCACTTTTAGTAATGATTATAATATGACACACTAAATATGAGAAATATAATTTAATATAACACAGTTCAGGGATAGTCCATAAAATTATTGTGCAACAATGATTAAAACTCAATATCTCTCTTCCATTAGTTGTACTACTCTGAGTAAATTAATAGATACAAAATGAACTAAACAACTATGCTTTTATCCATTTGTTAGCTTAAATTAACATTGATAAAGTTTTACTTTACTATTGTCTTTCGTATTATTAGTATTATTGTCTTTTATACTACGTCTTTATAGTACGTCTTTCAACATTGAGTGCCGACCAAATATTTTTGATTTCATCATCATATAACCAAACTTGTAAAGCATTATTTACTTTTTTTTTTCATCACACAATCAATCATACCTAAATGACATTTTAAACTATTCCACAAATTCAAGGTTGTATTTAAATCTGGTGAATTTCCATGCAGATAAAGCAACATCATTTTGATTTTCCAGTAGAAATCTCTCAACTGCTCTTGAATTACAACAAGGGGGCAGGTTTTGTTAAAACATACCCTCCCACATCGGCATGTGTGCATCACATTATGTTGCTATATTTACATGCATGTACTTATTGAATTGATCATACTTCATACTAAGATTATCGCATCATTGCTGAAGGAAAAAAGTAGCCAAGACATTTTATTCAAACTGTGTTTACTGGTTGTTTGACATGTTCGTATCTAAGGCTTACTTGTCCTAATTAATTTGGATAGTATATTTACATTTTCCTCTTTAAGAGAATTTTCAATTTTATAAAAAGATTCCTCTTTCACTGAAAACTTTTAAGTGAGTAGAAAAAAATGCTTTTTAAAAAAACAATGAAAGGAAAATTAGTTAAAAAAATTTTTTTTTGAGGACAAAAAACTCATCTATTTATTTGTAATAATCATTCATACCCCTCCTTCAAAACTATGTTTCAATGTTTCAAAAATAATGTATGTAAAACATTAGCACAGATATTTAAAACAAATAGCTGAATTCAAAAATTACATAGTTAAAAGAAGCAGAGATTTTTTTTGCTACCTTTGTAATTATTTCATCTGCAGCTGTATTATTTGGAGCATATAATACTCTGGGATTGCTGTAAAGAACATGAACTAATATACCAATCTGCTCCTGCTGATATTTAGACATGCCCAATTTATCTAGAAAAAGAAAATACATGAAACATTATTTTTAAAGTTAAAAAACAACTTTATACATAAACAAAATATTATTTTGAGTTTCTTTAAGATTAAGAGACATATGAGATTGTAAGTTTGACACTGCCAGATTTCTGTAAAATAACTATTGAACTAAATGGCTTTAAAATACTTTTTTCATTTTTCATTGCTTGTCTCCTACGTAGTTCGAGTTAGCCTCATTTCTTTTTTAGTCAGATACTAAGGTTAGAATATTCATTTTAATAAGAATCATTAAACTCATTAGAAAAGAATTGTTTTTTTTAAAAAATGGTCACATTTAAAGAATGCCAATAAATTACATCACTAGAACTGTTTTAAGATATTACTGAAGAGTAATTAAAAAATATTTCAATCAAAGAATAATTTTTGTGGACAAAAAAAAACTACACTTACAGCATTAACTAAATGTACAACACTTCTTACTTGTAAATAAAGAATGATGATTGCAGCATACTTGCATGGTATCTTCACAATCTTGTAACGATACCTTCACAGATCTGTGACTGTTTTAAATTACCATAAAACACTATAACAAGTACTTGCTACAGATATTCTCACAGAATTTTAATTGTTCTTAATCATCATACAAAAAGAACATTATGATCGTACAATAAGTACTTGTGGGTAAACATACCTTCACTTTCTAGCAAATTCTTTATCTCTAAAACTTTTATTTACTTTAGTTTTCTGATGACAATTATTTTAACAAAAAATTTAAATAAATATCTTACGTAAAAAATTAAAATCAAAGAATAATTAAACCATATATTTTTGCACAATAGTTTACAAGTAGATATGAATAGGAATATACCTAAATCGACTTCCTCTCCATCATCAGGTAAGCTAGTGGGAAAATCCCCAACCTTCCCACAGATCGTGTTTTGCATTCCAAGCCAAATACGTAGCAAACCATACTGAGGATTCGACCTGGCAGCCTAGGAATGAATAAAACAGTATCCAAATAAATTAACTCCATTGGAAGCTTCATATAAATTTTTTATAAAAAGGAACAAAGCAAATTTTAAAAAAATAATAATAATAAAAACCTTTTTAGGAGGTTCAGTGACTCCGTCTTCAAATTCAGCAATGGTATCATTTTCTGTTGAAGTATCATTTAGCTGGACGCAAGCATCTTGGGGTAACGAAGAAGCTATTTCACTTAATTGCTTCAAAGCAACTTCAAATTCATTAAATTTCACCAGCTGCAGTTCAATAAAAGAATGAATTAAAATTTCCTTACATAAAAAATTTGTCATTTCAGGACTGCCACAGAAAAAAAATGAGCGAAATAGTTGCATTTAGTAGTCTAAAGCATGAAAATAACTGCTGAAAACTAGGAAAACAGTTGCTTAAATAAGAACAAAAACTTTCCATAATATGGCAAAAATTTTATTAAATGTCTTAATTGTCATATATCATGATCCATTTAGTCAAATTGATGACAAATATGATAACGTTTGTATAAACCTCAGTGTTCTAGCACTAAATTTTTATATCGCACAAATTAGTGTATTTGCAGAAAATTAAATACTTTTACATATTAGAATTCATTCAAAAAATTCTTTTTCTAAAAAATTTTCCCTTTCATCAATAATTAATTTAGCAAATATATATACATATTGTGAAGTGATTACTCAAATTCAAAATTCAGGCATCGTAATATCCTATTAAAAATTTGGATTTTTTAAATTGTGCAGATTGTCACCCGAATTAATGCTAAAAAAACATAGCTAGGAGTTCAGAAAAGTCTCCCAATAGTCTCCTTCTTCTCACAATAGTTCCTTTTTAAGACTTTACATGCAAAAAAAAATTGCCATAGTCTCCTCAGGCCAAAAATGGTTGCTAATAGTTGTATTTTACTCGCCTGTGGCAAACCTGCATTTAGATAAAAAAATATATTGACAATGACAGCAAATTAAATTAAACTAGTAGGCTGCGCCCCTGTCTGCTAACGCTCGCCAACCCCCGAAAATTGCTACGCAGTCTTATATGGTTTGCTTTGCAAACCAAGCTTGCTACTAACTTAGGTACATTGCAAATGCACAAAAGTCTAAGAATTCAATTGTTGTTGTTGTTGTTGTTGTTAATTTACGTCACACTAGAGCTGCACAATGGGCTATTGGTGACGGTCTGGGAAACATCCCGGAGGATGATCCGAAGACATGCCATCACAATTTTGAACCTATGCGGAGGGGATGGCAACCCCGCTTCGGTAGCCCAACGACCTGCGAGCGAAGTCGAGCACTTTACGGTAGCACAGTTTAACGAGGACCAATACCGCACACCCTCGGTCCCTACGCAGACTGATCCAAGTGGTCACCCACCCGCACACTGACCGTAGCCAGTGATGCTTGACTTCGGTGATCTGCTGGGAACCGTGTNTTCATGAATAAAAGCGCTTTCGACAAAATACTAAAATAGAGATCTATCAACAAAGACTACTCACTTCTGCCTAACTTTATAGTATGAGATTGCCGCAGCTGGTAGATCACATTTGGTGAGAAAGCTCTCTCTGGTTATTTCAGTTTCTGTTTTTAAAAGTGCTATATGTTAAGCCACCTCAGCTAGATTTGGCATTTGACATTGTTAGCGGCAATCATTGGTCGATTTTCTAGCTTTGCCATTCGGGGAGTTGTAATGAGGCTTTTTTTTGTTGCAGTGTAAGAGAAATATATATATAGATAGAAGCTTCAATACAAAATTGCGAATAAACAAATGCTGGAAATCCATCCAGACAAGTTTTGTTTAGAAGTTACAGCTAGCTTGTTGTAGTGAGACGATATTCTAAAACTGCTGATTTAAAGTTTATCTTACTAAATAAGTAAATGAAGGTATTCCTTATACATTCAAAACTTTATGAGATACAATAAACTTTCAGTTTATTTCTTTGAATAATATATTATATTTATTAATTATATTTTATTCTTTAAAAAATATACATA
Organism: Parasteatoda tepidariorum; assembly: GCF_043381705.1. NCBI lineage: Eukaryota > Metazoa > Arthropoda > Arachnida > Araneae > Theridiidae > Parasteatoda > Parasteatoda tepidariorum. Next base: position 2,172,561 of record NC_092211.1, read on the forward strand.
GTTACTTTACTTGGGTTTAACATTCTTGAATCAATTTTATTATCTGATCAAGTTGTATACAAACCGATAAGAGTATTTATATATATCTTATTAATTTTTATTTTGAAAAGGCAGCATTTAACTAGAAATTAGTATTAAAAGACACAAATTGATACAATGATAACAAAACACAAAGGATATCATTAACCAACATAGCATTATGAGTATGTTTGGTCCCATATAATGCCTTAACAATTGAGTCAAAAGCACAACAACTGGAGATACCTCTAGACTTTATACCTAAACTTGACCAAACGCATAGTGAACGGACTTGATCCAGTTATAATTTAAAAAGAAAAATAGCCAGGGCTGAAAAATGCTAGTACCTTTTTTGAAAGAGGAAATGCTTTTATTCATTTTCTAAAAGAGGTTGCAATGATGAATTAATTACTATCGCATTGTTAGAATGAGAAATATGGATCATAAGATCAAAAGTTATTAAAGTTTTTTTTTTTGGTAAATATTATGGTAAATTTATTAATCATACTTTTCTTTTTGAAATTTGAATTCATTATTTTTTAAAAATATTAATTTCTTCGAATGGTTTATTTTTTAGTTAAAAAATGTGAACTTGCAGTGGTCTGGACCTACAATTCTTTCAAAATGGCTGTCTTTAATGTATTTTTCACTAAAAATGTATATTTTAAAATGGTTCTTTTGTGTACATAATAACAAAAGAAAAATTGAGTTTTTATCAATTACTTTGATAGTTTCTTAATTCTCAAAAAAGTATAGTATTATATTGTAGAAATTAGTCTAGTTTTCTTTTTTAATTATGAGCAATATTTATGTATCTTTTTGCACTTGAGATATAATGATCTTACATTATAACACTCATTTTGGTTTAGATGACAAGGATCATTATATTAAGTGTTGACTGTATAATTAAAATAGAGGACAGTTTGAGAAAAGTTATAAAAAACAGTAATATTTAAGCTAAAGTTTTGGATTAAAATAAAAATTTGCAATTATAGAAAACCCTTGACTTTTTTATACTCTCATTCCAAAACTAAGACTAAACAATTTTAAATAAAAGGTTCTATACTAAACAATAAAATAAAATTAAATAAGTTTTCACAAAAATGTGTTATAAAAGATATCTTCTCCAAATTGGAAAAACAACATTTGATAAAAATAGATTCAATAATATAATTATAATGAAAATCTACAAACATGCATAAAGGTTAAGGCAACTTACATCATCAGATAACTTCTTCAGTCTCTGCTGCGCTAATGTGATATTCCAATCATCAAGATGCAACTAAAAGAAAAATTTTAAGAGATTGTTCTGATAAAAAAAGAGCTAATATATTTAGAATTCATTTTAATAAGACACTGTATAAGCTTACAGTTTCCCTCAGCTTATCAACATCGAGGAATCTTTGGAGTTCATCTGATAGTGATGACATGACTGTTGCATTCAGGCTACAAAATGCGGACTGTAATTCTAACTATAAAGGAAAATCAAAATTTAGAATAAATGACTCAAAAAATTAGTATCATTATTATAACTATTTTTTTTATTATTTAAGGAAATATAGCACTCACCGTCTGATTCGATGTTGTTAAGTTTTCATAAGTCAAAACCCACATTAGTCCATTCTGCTGACACATTAAGTCTCGCATTCCACCAGGTGATAGTATAATATCCTAATAATAAAAAATGATATTAAAGCAAAATAATACAAATTTAGCAGTTTATTAGCAAAAGGGTAAATTCAAGCAATCTGTTAGAAACTTTTTTATTCATGGTGTGGAAAGGCATTTATTTTTATTAATTTATTTATTTTTCTTGATATCTTTTTTATTTAGCTTAAGATTAGCCAGATGTTTTAAGGAAGATATTTCTTTTTTTAAAAATAAGTGTTAAAAAAACATAAAAATTTGTTGTTTTTTTTTCAATTTTCCTTCATTTTCCAATTCCTACTATTAGTTCAAACTCTCCCTATATCTTGTTCAAATTTTCAATTGCTAATAAAATACTTTTTATTCATTGACTCAAGTTCAAATACAGTTTTTCGAACTTGTAGTGGATGATACTTGATGATAATACAGTTTTTTTTCAAATATTAATACAGTACAGAACCCGTTATCCGGAAATCAGAAAACCGGAAAACCAAAAAACCGGAACGAAATTCGATTTTTAAAAAAATAAAAATTTTCCTCATAAGATTTTAGGATTTTTCTTTCTTTTTTGAAAGATGTTTACCTTACCATCATTTTGGAAATAATCATTAGAGTATTACTTAATCGTTTTTTCTTCTTTTTCAGATTATTTCCAAAAAAATTTTTTTTTAGTTGGGTTTAACAATAAAAAAACGGCTTTTTGTAGCGATTCAGAAAACCGGAAAAATCAGTTATCCGGAATAGCGATGGTCCCGATCGCTCCGGATAATCGGTTCCCTACTGTACATTAATTAAATAGGGATGAGCGAAAATAGAAATGGAATTTTCTGATTGGTTAAGCATTAGTCATTGTTTTAAAACTTACTATAAGCGATTCAGTTTTTCATATACTTTAAATATAACTTCAGTGATAATTTCTAACTTATAGGTCTCTTTGAACAAAAAATAGTTCATTGTGCACATTTAAATACTTAATTATTTTATATTCACTGTGTCAGATAAGGAACATTATGTGGTAGCATGCGTGGACCACGTCACCAAATTTGTACTTTTATAGTTGTCTGATCCCACATGCTTTTTTTTTTCTATTCCTACTATTAGTTTACACTCTCCCTACATATATTAATACAACTTGTTTAAATTTTTAATGATGATTGTTAAATTTGTTTAAATTTTTAATGAATGAAATTTTTTATAGATGAATAAAATACTTTTTATTCATCTATTCAAGTTCAAATACATTTTTTTAAACTTGTAGTGGTAGGCACTTGATGTTAATACATTTTTTTAAAATATTAATTCATTAATTAAATTTAATTAATCAATTTCAGTTTTTTAAAGGAGAAAAAATTGTAATTATTTAATAAAAAGTAGCTAAAATAAAAATTTTATTTGTTGACATAAGTAGAAATTGACTTTTAAAAAAAAATTATATTACTGTTTTAAAATATATGAGAAAACGATTTGAGTAACAAAGTACAGTACACTCTCGATTATCCGGTTTGCAGATTATCCGTGCTCATTCCGGAGTCACACAAAAAATATAAAGAGAAGCATTTTCAAGAATAAAAAAACTTGATTCATGAAGTTATAACACTACCAAATTTTTGGAAGCAATATTCGTTATTGGATTGAAGTATATGAAATATCAGCAGCCTGGTCAAAATTAAAATCGTCTACGTTATCACGATCTTGGAGAAAGATCATACCGCTTGATGAACAATCTTTTTCAGATGTTCAAGAAACAAATGATAACAGTATTCTCGAACAAGATAAGGTTTCGAAATTCTTGGTGAAGAAAATTTAGAAGATTGGTTTCAAAGTGATGCATGAGAGCCTGGCTTCCAGTATTTGACTGATGAAGACATCGTTATATTGTTAAATCAAATAGTGATGATAGTAACTGATGCAGAAGATGTAGTAAATGAATGAAATACAATTTCTCATTCTGCTACACTGTGGAAACTTTATTAGATTATATGGGAGGATTTGATTACGGTGACATTTCTGCGGTTCGTAAAATATTGTGTATCGATATATGGCGAAGACGCATTACACATTTTTTAATAAGGAAAATTCCTAGTTTGATGTTATGATGCAAATGTCAGTAATTTTTCTATTTTTTGTACTGATATTGATTTTTTTTTTAATAAAAGAAGTTTTGGGATTATCTGTGTTTTTCGATTGTCCGTGCGACCTGTCCCGGTGATTAACCCGGATAATCGGGAGTGTACTGTATATTTTAATTTAAATAATTAGAAGCTTAAAGATAGAGCTGCTTTGTAATNTAAAAAAAAAAATTTATATTACTTGTTTTAAAATATATGAGAAAACGATTTGAGTAACAAAGTATATTTTAATTTAAATAATTAGAAGCTTAAAGATAGAGCTGCTTTGTAAATTAAAATAAGTCAAATGAGTAAAAAATATTTTTTGGGATTAGTTATCACTACTGCAAGTAATACTGAATAAACCTGCTGATTTTATAACAGTAATAACACACAGTTATAATAGACAGCAACAGCAGCAGTAATAATTTAAAATTATGACAAAAATATTATGCCACTGCTAATAAAAAAATTCTAATTTATCTAGGGAGTTGTTTTGAAATGAAAATTCAACAAAAAAACTTAAATTAATTATTACACATAAGTGATCAAATAGGCTGAATATCAAATAGTAACCAAATATTGGATATATACTTAAAATTATGTAATAAATAACAAATTGTTTCAAAAATTTTAAAGTAAGTAGCATTTAAAACTATTTATCTTACTCTCAGTTCTTCAGCAATGGCTTTCACATCATCCCCAGTAAAAGAAACATTAGAGCGGACATCAAACATGTTTTCTACAATGTTCCAGATTACTTTAAACTTCTTTTTATGTCTTTGCAGGTATCCTAATAAATCAGATAAATGTTGCAAAGAAGATTCCTCAATCAGGGCAGAAGTGATTGTATCAGATGCAATAAACAAGGGATTAGCTTTTCTGGAAGAAACTGATTGCAGTAGGTAGGATGTAGGCTGTTGCGGTTTATCTTTGAGTTTCAATTTATGTTGAGGTATTTTCCCAAATAATAAAGTATAAAGCTAAAAATACATATAAAAATATTTTTAAAAAGGCCTTATCAAATAAAATCATTTACATCATCAAACATAAAAAAAAACCTATTTAGTTGTTAATTTTATTCACACATAAAAGAAAATTTATTTTTTAATAAGGAATAATCTCAAGACTAAAAAAAAACGTTAGTCACTCAATAAAACAAAAAGTAATTAATTACTAATTAAAAAATTGAAGCAGATAAAGTAAAAAATCTTTTAATATGAAATATGTTATAAGTTATTTTGCTGTATATATACATATATAAGAAAAACAAAAGAAATCAATAGCAAGTCAGATGAAAACTATGAAAATTGAAGTGAAAGTGCATAAAATCACGAGATGGGAAACAAAATTTTTTCGGATGAATTATAAATTTGATGGTTTGAGTACAAAACAGAAATGTGTATTTGAGTGTGTGAAAAAAGATGAAGAAAAAATAATAAAAATAAACTTTATAAATATTAAATTTCATAAATTACCCTTAATAAACCAATTAGAAGTATAGCTTTTATATTTCATGCTTTTTCTTTTCAATTTCCATTATTATTGTATTTGTATACTCAAATCATATTACATATACAGGGTTGCCACTCAAATCTGGAGGGAAAAATTCCCTGTGTTTTCCCTGTATATATTATACACAATATATTAAGAGAAAACACAATTATTGCACTCTTCTGTGAGCTATATTAGGCTAACTATGGTAGTTTTAAATGCTGGAGAAACTTACTGAAAAAAAGGAACAGCTGAGCATACTAAAATAATGCTATAGTAAAGGAAATAGTTTAGTATAGTTGGAATATCAACCTTAAATATACCATAGAAAACACATTGAGTAGTCACCATTATTTAAAAGACAAAAATAAGAAACAAAATTCCCAGTTTTTAAAGAAAAAATCGAAATTTCCTGCATATCCCTGTTATTTTAGGAGATTTTTAAATTCCCTGTATTTTCCAGGTCTTCCCTGTTCTCCATGTGGAGTGGCAACCCTGATGTATGTATATATATATATATATATAAACTCCTTTTAAGGAAATAATTAACTATTGTTTTGCACACACAACTACTTTTTTATGATTATATAAACGAAGATGATAAATTATTATTTTCCAATAGATAAAAAAAATCACGTAGTGAAGTCAAAATATGTAGCTCCTAGTCATAAACCAGATAGCAGAACTACAGTAGCACAGAAGCGGATGCAGCAAATATATTTTGGCGTGGCAAACAAAAATAAGGCTAACTTTAAAAAATTATCAATAATATAAGGTTTCACTTTAATTTTAAGAACTTTCTTTTAATGGTGTCATTACTTCATCATATATTGCAGTATTAAGTTCATCATTTATTGAAGAACTGATAAAGATAAATAACTTCATCATTTAAATTATAAAAATAATTATAATAATTACAATTTAAAACAATTATCATTAAATTAAGAAAGCCCTTAAAACTTTATCTTTTTAAATGCAAAAAAATAAAATTTTGATTACATTTTATTTCAAAAATTTTCTTTTTCATGAACATTTAATCAGGTTGTGACTTAATAATTGCCTGGTAATATTAATTCAAAATGATAGTGTTCAGTACAGCTCTACACAAACATTGATAACAATGTTATCTTTTTCCATCTTTCAAAAATGTATAATGAAATCTTCATATAGAACCATTCCCTCTTCAATTATACATACAAAAGCTTGTCTATAATATTCTATGTTTTTTTCATTACTTTATTTAACACATAACTTAGCAGTTCAATATAATCTTTCCTTTATAGCAATGTGTACCAAATCAAGTAATGAATTTAAGGATACCTGATCTGATTTTTACTTTTCATTTGACAAATTGTATGAAGGTTTAGTAAAAATAAGGTAAATTTAAAATTTTATATTGAATTTTTAAATGGTTATTTGACTTTTAATATAAAATTATGTTTCCTGAAATTTACTGAATTGACTGAAAACTTCTTGAAAATAATTCAAGAAGAATATTTTAAATAATATGATAAATAATGATAAGGAGAATGATAAAAGAAAATTTCCAAAATATGCTGATTAGAAAAAATTCCAGATGGTCTAAAAAAGAGCCTCTTGTACTATCACTTATCAGTGGCACCGATGCTTTTATCTAAGGGCTGATATATTAAAAATTAGATAACATATTAAACTTATCAGTTATTAGTCATCCAAATTATAAAAGTTTTTGTTTGATTATTTATGTTTCTGTTTTATATTCTATATTTTTAGAAGATTTGTGAAAGTCTGTGAAAGAATGATATAAACGAGATTAGATTACTTATAAAGATATTTTGAATATTTCATTGACTTATAGAATGTATTGGAATATTGTCTTGGAATATTTCATTGACTTATTATTTCTCTAAAACTGTCCATTTTTATTCGGTCTTTGTCCTGCAATGCTGCATATAGGCAGCTCTGTGTTATTGATGTTACTGTTATAATATATAAGGTAAAAAATATATGATGAAGGAAATATGTAATGAAAAGACATGTACTTTTTCAGCATCAACAGAGGAGTTCAGAAATATTTCCAAATCTTGTTTTGGCAATGAAAAATTAGATGATAATATATCGATGAATTCAGATCTATTGTAAATTAAATCACCAATCTGCAAATCTAAAAAGAAAAAAATATTGCAGTTTGATAAAACATAAATCATTCTGCAATGTAAAAATAGGAAACATTGAAAAAAAAACTTATTAAGCAATTAAAAACGAATTTTGAAATGCACTTATTACATCCACTATAGAAATATTTAGAAAACAATCACCATTCAGGTGAATAATAATAAGAAAATTATCTATTAGAAAAATAAAAGTGTTTTTTTAATTTCAATAAAATAAAAAAAACTCGGAGTAAAAAAAAGTAAATAAATTGATTAATCCCTTGGAGTCCTAAGTTGAACTTATTCCAACATAATAAATTTCCTGATGTACTCCTATATTGGAGTCATTCAAAGATCATAAATTTTTCATTGCAGTCCTATATCAGATTAATTCCAAAATTTAAAATTTCTTGTTGCCATCCTATGTGAGACTCATTCCAACATAATAAATTTGCCGTTGAGCTCCTATGTCAGACTGAGTCTGACATAAGACCTGCATTATTAATAGTTTGCTTAATTGCAATATTAGTAATTGTTTTAGTTATTTATTAGTTTTTTGGTGATTTATTTCTGCTTCAGTTAAAATGTACCATTTCCATTCTAAAAATAAGTAAAAATTGTTTTTCAAAAAAATGAGCCTCTAAAGGCTAAATGGTTCCGCAGATGACTGATCGTAAACCAAGTAGGACAACGAAGTCAAGCATCGCTGGCTGCGGTCAGTAAGCAGGTGGATGACAACTTTGATCAGCCTGCTTAAGGACCAAGGGTGCACGGTATCGGTCCTTGTTAAACTGTTCTACCATAAAGTGCTCGCTTTCGCACACAGGTCATCGGGTTACCAAAGCAGGGTTGCCATCCCCTCTGCAGAGGAATGAAATTGTGATGGCATGTTTTTGGATCCTCCTCAGGGACGTTTCCCAGACCATTGTGCAGCTCTAGAATGACTTAAGTAAAGTGCCTACCTACCAACCTAAAAGTTAATTTGATACAACTATTTATTTAAAAAGTTCATATATTTGTTTAAGATATAATGTGAAAAGAATTCCTATGAAAATATTTTTAAATGTCAGAGTTAAAAATCTACAACAAAAATATTATACCAGCAGCTCGAGCGAAACTGTCATGAACTGCAACTGGGTCTTCCACAATTGATTTGTAAATATCTGGAATTTCATCCATATCACTAGGAGTGAAGTCTGGTTTGAAGAAGTTATTTTTATGGGATATATTGTTCAACTTTGATAAAAATTCTGTAACCCTAAAAATAAAGAAGAGGCATTTCAGGCATATGAAATAGAAAACTTTGTGGACAATTTACCCATATCACAAGGAGTTGAATTCAGTTTGAAAAAAGTTATCATTTTAGATATACTAACCACTAGCAATCGGTCACTATTACAGAATACTATTATAACTGTGAAAATGCAATTATCAAGACAAAATGTTATCATAACAGAAAATGCAATTATAACAGTTAAAAATGTTACTAAAATTGTAAAAATGCTATTATAACTATAAAAATTTTATTTTAACTGCAAAACTAAATGTTTATATATATATATATATACAGTAGGGAACCGATTATCCGGAACGATCGGGACCATCGCTATTCCGGATNTTAATATATATACATACATATATATATATGTATATATACACATACATATATATATATATACATATAGTGACACCTCCAAAAGACCACCTTTCGGTAGTGACCTCCTCTACTTATGACCACTTTCAAGAAGCACTGAATTTTTTCCATAGACTTTGTGTTGAAGAAAACCTTCAGGAGAGACCATCAAAACCTCTCCCAGTGATCGGGCAAACCTCTGCACCAAATATGGGAAAGGTCAAATAAGGAAACATGGAAAAAATACCAAAACAAAAAAATATAAACAAAACAAATAAGTAAATTAAAATGTATTCAAAATATTTAAGTGAAGTTCTTATTTAGCGAGCTCATTTTAAACATCTCTATTCTAAAAATTTATTTTTAGAGTCGAAAGTTGAATAAAAAAATTTATGTTATTTTAGAGAAAACTAAGCATTTCAAACAAACAAACCTCTTCAAATTTTTAAAAGGTAACTAATTTTTATGATATAAAATTAAATGCAAATTTAAACAAAAAACATAATAGTTTATTTATTTAAAATAGTTCTATCATTCATAATTGGTAAATTTGTCTTTACTCATAATTATATCAGAAGCGATCAGTTTAATTGATGCTAAATTTTATTCATCAACTTGGTTTATGTGATGCCAACAACAAAAGTGACATTTTCGCACCAAGAAAATTTAGACTGATAAAAATTGCGTTCAAAAAATTATGTACCTTTGATAACATTTTGAAGTCAATGGAGGTAATGGAGAGAAGTGGATTCGAATTCAAAGGAAGGCACTGGCCCACCCTGGGCTGTCTAGCCAGATATGATGATGATGGAGGTAATCTCTAAGAAGGACCAACCTCCATTAATGACCATTTTACTGTGGAACAGAGAGTGGTCGCTCACGAGAGGTTTCACTGTATATACATATATATGTGTGTGGGTGAGTGTAAAAATGCTATTATAGCTGTACAAAACAAAACATCAAAATGAAGAAGTAAAGACTCAGTAATATACTTACGTGCTGTTTGGAAAATGTGAAAAACCATCTTCAGATCTGATGCCATTGTCACAAAATGCTTGCATAACTGCAATCACTCCAGCTGATGGCAACGGATAGACAGAAAATTTGGCTAAAAAACACATTTACAGAATACATATTATATATATTAAAAACAAAAACACTTAATATAATACACCTAAAATGATCAAATATGCAGTTTATTTTATTACAATCTCTAATTCAGAAAAATAAAAAATCTCCTGCGCTTATTTGCCAAATAATTTCATAGTTGTGTCCAATTTGTTACAGCTTTATAAAAATCTCTTTGATGAAAACATTGATGTAGTAAAATATTTTATCAAATATGCAATATGTATAATTTTTATCAATGTTTAAATATTTATCAAAAAATCAAATTTTATCAAATCAAAAATCAGTTTTGTTAATCATTAGTTCTCCACAGGGGTATCAGTTAAATATAAATTTTCTTATTGGTAATAACATCAAAGTGTCATTTTTATTTAATTCATGCAAAAAAGAAAAAAAGAAAAAAAAAAGGAAGCTATGGAAGCACAGTTTTTTTTTCTAATATCCTATAAAATTTTTTAAAACCGTCAAATTTTAAAGATATAAAGACATTTGTTTCTAAGACATTTATCACATAAAAAAAATTTTTTAAGTTAAATGATTCATTAAGTGTTTGTGTTTTTTCAAGTTTTAGAAATCAATCTTTTTGGTGATATAGTATCTGAACCAGAAATTAATGTCATTTTTGTGACATTAAATTGCACAGTATATTTTAAGTAGTTTGTATGTAGTTCAATCAGTGATGTAAATATCCATTTTGTCAGAAATCTCTTGCTATCAACCCTACAAAATTTCAATGCATGATTGATAAAAATCATTTGAATTTTTGAGCAAAATATCAGGAACAGGCATTTTAGAAGTGTTATAGTGATCGAAATTAATTGAATTGTGACGGTGTAAAGTCGGGCAATTATGATCTGTGATTGAAGTACTCCTACTTTTATTCATTAAATTTTACACAACTATTCAACACCGTGCTGTGCAAAACAATCCATGAAATGCAATATTTCAATCATGTTTTGTATTTTGACATATTAAAATATGAAGCAAAAAAAAAACATTTCATAACATATTATCCAATTTTTTTTATAACTATCAAATAAAATAATTTCAAAATATAAAAAGGTAAGATTTATAATTATGTATAAACAATACTGTTTTTTTCATTTGAGAATACCAGGCATAAATCATAAGTAGATAAAAATGTAAATATAATATTGTAGACATCTAATATTTTAATTGCTTATCTGAAACTGCTTCTGGTGGAACATATTTTCTGCTCTATCAAATTTAAATAATTAATTTTTTGTTAAGCACAGAATTTTAAGATAAATGCACAGACAATTTTATTATACCCTGAAAGCATAAATAAATAAACTTACAAGAGTTTACTGGATATGCTGGTTGTTTTTTACGTATACCAAGTAAGATGAAGAAAAGCACCAATGGAATAAATAGTTCAAAAATCAAAACAATCTAAAAGAGAAAAATAAATGTGATGAATTTTCATTAATGAAGGCAAATTAATAATTGGAAAAGTGAATAAAGAATATTGAAGTAATGCTAGTTATTATTTCAATATGTCATAACACAATTATTGATACATATTATAATTGTTTTACACTGAAAATGAATATCAAAAGTTAACTGTAGGTATATACATCCTTTACAGGAAGAAAAAAAAATTTGATTCACAAATTTAAGATAAAAAAATTTATTTAAATTAAAATACTAACTCTTTTTAGTTCATTGGTTTAATAATAAATTAAGTCAAACTATTAATAATTATCAGAATAAATTTCCTACAAATTGTTTTCACTTTTTCGGAGAAAAACATCTTAAGTTATTATACATTAAAGACAGAAAGAGAGAAAAAGTAAATGATATTTTTTTTTTTCAAATATTAATCTAAAGTCCTAATCAAACCAGGAGCACAATTAAATAACTCAATTTCTTTTTGCTTCAAGCTTTGTTTAGTTTAATAGCGCTTTTCTGATACATGGGGAGAAAATAATAACTATCATGTTAACTATCACAATAACTTTCATCATTTCAATTATTATCCCAAATTTTCCAATAATTATTATTAAATTTCAAAGTATATAAATTGATTTTATTGCGTCCATTATAGTATTCTCAAGAAGTTATAACAGAAGATAGTTAAAACAATAATTCTCTCACAAAATAATATATAGCACCATTCAATTAAAAACATAAAATAAAGGAATTTTTTAAAATTATTATTCATATATATATTTCGTGAGTTTCACTGCATTCTTACGTTTGAAATATTATATTTAAATAGCAAAAATAATATTTATCCTTTAAAATTTCAATATAATTTTATAGCTTTTTGAGAACACAAAAAAAGTTTTTACTTACAGGTTTTCTTTTCTTTAAAGTAAAATTTTTCCAAAGCAAAAGCTTCAGTTGCAAACAAAAACCCATCTTCAATGATGATTTATAGATTATTTGTTGAAAAACACATGAAATTTAAGGAAGAAATGGAAAGCCTCATCAAATTGAAAGACACAAAGAAACAGATTGTCACACTTAATATTTTTTTTAAATATTTGAAAACGATAAAAAAGCAGAAATTATTGCAAAGATAACAATTTAATACAATCCAGAGATCGCAATTAAAAATTTTAGATATTTACATTTTAAGTGCATTTGAAAAGTATATTAATCAAAATGCACAAATTGCTATAGCAGCCGATTCAACCTGTCAACCACAACAACATACTAGCCAAAATCAATCGAGGCCTGTGTTTTGATTCCGCAAATCCGCAACAATAAACTAAAATGTCTCGTTGCCAGATGATGATGCTTCAGGGATTAAAATTAAAAAATTTATTAATTTTTATCACTTTGTAATGTAGTCAAACGCAATTGTAACATTATTTAGTTTCAAAATATTCTGCTGTTCAAAAAAAATCTTTTTGTCTTTTCAAGGTAAATGAAAAATAAATAGATATGCGCCACCGTCACTTAGCAAAAAAGAAAAAAAACTTTCATCAAAAATTACGCAATCACGATCTTTTGTTTTGTTTATGGGCCTGTGGAGATTTTAGTGAAAATATATATATCAATCTATTGTCTAATTAAAGTCAATTTCGCCGTTTTCTCTTATGTTGCGACCAAGGTTGCGACGGATTGCATAACTGTGTCAAGGATATTGAGTATCATAAACAATTTCGCTGGAATCATAGCTCTTTATTATACTATTTTAGTTGTAAATTTATATTAATTTGCGAGAAATGTTACCAGAATCAGTAAACACAATTATTATTAATACTGGGAATATAATAAGTTCCAAAGATTTTAAGAAAAAAGCAACGCAGTCTCCTAGTGAAGAGGTTTGAATTTTAAACTGTTTATTGTACTTGCATGTTTCTTTAACTGATTTCTATTAAGAAAACGTCTTTATGTAGGTTTTAAATGATAAAGAAATTAATACAACATTGGCGAAATAATTTTCATATTTATGCAGGGCTGTAATGGGAGCTGGTACGGCGGCGAATCCTTACTTTTTTGATATTGATAACTGGAATGTCGTAGCCAGAATTTCCTGTTACAGGGGGGTTGAGTTTGTAAATCATGTTTATCTACAAATATTTTAAATATAAATCAAGTTTTTGATTATTTTACGCTTAACATTATATTGTAAAATTAGGATTTTATTTTAAAACTTATATTAACTATTCATAATTGTGAAAAATTTATTAATATTTATTTAAAATATGTTGTTTAGTTACTTTAGTTTTGAGGAGTTGAATTCTTAAAAATCCACTTGTTTGACTATGAACCTGGCTGTTTAAGTGCTCTCTTAAAAAATTTTATTATTGAGTATAGTAAATTGTCTATTGAAACTACAGTTATCTTATTAGTTGAGTTCATGAAGTATCTAAAATGGAACAAAGAAAAACTATAAATACATATATAAAGTAAAATGAACAACAACAAAAAGTATATAATTTAAATTTTAACAAGTTTTTGCATACTGCTGTGGTGATTATAGTTGATGCAGACTGGTACCAATGCAGAAATATCCCCAAATGTTGTATAGAAAACTAGCTTATTTTAAGACATAGCAGAGTAGTCAAGATAGGGAATGATATCCAGATCCTGTAGGATTTGAATCCTGCATAATGGTCTGCAGGATTTTCACCTCAATCCAGCCGAATCAAAATTCAGAAACTAAAAGAATTTCCCTGTTTTATAATGCTGAAGATCTTTTGTTTATATGTACATAACATGACTCTTAAAATTTAGCAGCAAAAATGGATACGAATGGTGTTTTGCAGTATGCATCTAATCATGTTCGGGTGGCGTAGTTGGTTTGTCGTCGGCCTTCTGAGCCCAAGTCTGCGGGTTCGATCCCTGGCCCAGACACCGGAGTTTCGGGATGCAGAAAATCCTCAGCGGCCATGTCGCATGTAAAAGATCCCTGGGGTGCCTTATTGGCTCTTGGCATTTCCGGCAAAATTAAATTCCTAGTGCACTTTAGCATCCAAATAGAGTTTCGGTGCTGCCATCTAGTGTGGCAGAAACTAGACGTCCAAATTAACATGACCAACGGTATCTCACCCATTGTGGTAGTCCTGAAAGAGTGGATATCACCTCTGGAGAACACACTAGGTCTGCTCATCGGCAAGACCGATAATGCAGCTCATTGGAAATAAAAGAAATTTAATTATGTTCAACCCAATGGTCTGGGAATGAACTCTGACTCTCTTTTTAAAGCTCAACAAAGTTTAAAAATATTTATGTTGAACTGGGAGAAAGTAAAATAACAGATTTCATCTGAGGATGGAAATGAAAACTAGGACACTGAAAAAGAAGAGTCTGAAAATGATGGAACAGAGAAATCATTAAAAATCATTATTGCTAAGTCTCCTGCTTTTTAACAAAGACTCCTGTATTTTACAACTATCTCTTGTTTTCTTGTATATTCTCAAATTTCTCTGTATTTGCTGAAGAATTTTTTAAAATAAAAATTGACAATAAAATATCCCCTGATCGCAGAAGTACTTCTCTTATTTCTCAACTGATAGTGATATTGCCAGTACTGCAGAATGTTGAGAGTTAATAGTTTAAATAATTGTTTAAAAAGTCTTCTTTAGATTAAGATTTATATACATATTTTTTACTTCGCTAAATGTTTGTGCTTATATTTCCAATTTTGAATTTCTCTTATTGACTTACATGATTATGCATTATGTATCAAAACTTTACTCTTAGCTTAAAAAATGATGAGTACTCGAGTGGATATTTATATATAGCAGTAAAGTCAAAAAAAGCTTTTTTATCAAACAATTTATTTGTCACTAAAATTCAGTCTCTTCTAAGTGACGACTCATTGGATTCACTATTTTTCTTTTCTTATTTTTTAAAATTAAAGAAATGCCTTTTTAAGACCATAATTTTCTTGGTATTATATTTTGAATATCAATCTGCTTATAAGCTGTTTTTTTTTTTTTTATAGTTCTCTCTTTGCCAGTTGTAACTTTCAAATTAATTCTTGTTTTTAATTAATTCCACAAAAATGCAGGATCCTGCAGGGCTATTAAATTTCAATCCCGCAATATGTGTAGCCGAAAACATTGCCTAATCACATTCTTTAAAATCAGTTTCTTTTCAGATATGTCAGTGTTTACAAAACATTTCTTAACAGTTTTTTTATTAAAATTTCTCTAATTTAATTAAATTAAAAAAATATATACAATATCTAAGTTATCATGTAATTGGAGAGATTTCCCTATTGTGATATGTCGCTGAATAATTGCCAAGTCTTGGAAACTTCCAGGCAGGGTTTCTCGTGAAACTAAAACAAACATCACAGAAAGAGACCAGCATGAAAGGTATAAATCATAGCCACCCCTAGGCAAACAGCTACATGTTTTGTTTTTTTTTTTATTAAAAACAAAATGCAAGTTTAAAATCTATTTGGCACCTTGAGGATTGTAGTTGGTGCTCCAGATCACGATACGGAAATATCCGCATATAATTAGTTTATGAATTTGATTTATATTTCTAAAGCTTTGTTACTGAATTTAATAATTTGCTACATATTTTAACCTGTTAAATATTTTTTATTAGTTTAAGTTACAGAACATTTCGTTATTAAAAATTTGTATTATTCACACAAAAAAAGTATATATACATAATTTATTTATTTTTAGGTGTGTGATAGTGTCAGTGGAGCTTTTCAGATGTGGCTCAAAAGCATATATACCAGCTATAATTTTGTAAGTTTGAATGTGTTTTTTCTAACATATAAAAAGAATGATTTTCTTTTTTCAATCATTTCAAGTTTTTGTTTTAGGATTCTGATGTTGTTTTCTGTGATAACAATCCTGATATGAAGGTAGAGAAATCTGATCGTGCTGAACTTAAAATATCTGGTAATTTTTATTTCTTAAGTACATGATTATTATCATTAAACATAATACTGCAAAGCTTATGTAAATTGACCTTTACAATGCATTGTTTAATTGGTCAACTTACAAAAAAAACTTATAAAAGTGACAGTATTTTATTTTAATATGTTATTGTTATATAATATTAAATTCTGAGTGAGTTGACCACTTGTTTTGCTAGGAACTCCTTTTTAGTGATCAAATTATATAAGGTGAGGAGTTTTTGCTTTTTTATATCATGTTATTTTCATATAATATTGAAACTTGTGTAGATAATATTTTTATCTAATATTGAAATCTGAATAAGTAGACCATTCGTTGTGCATTGCTTTAGTGGTCAACTTATCAAGGGTAATAAGTCTTCGCTTTTTATACCATGTTATTTTTATAAATGGTATGTTATTCACATATTTCTTATACATTAATAGGCGAAATAAAAATAAATGTAATTAAATTATTTAAAATTTTTAGACTTTAAAACTTTAATTTAACAATTACCCCATATATTTTAAAAATTGAAATTAATTTCATTATGAATTACAATGGGTGAAATTTCATATTAAACTTATAATTTAAAAAACAAATATGTATATTTTCTTAGGGTACTTATGAATCATGAATCATATTCAGTACTTATGAATCATATACTTAGGAATCATGAAGCCAATGTGTAGGAACAATGCCAGAGTTATACAAGTTATATACAAGTCACCAGTTACAGATTATACACTTAAGGGCCTCAAACATGACATTATCATGATAATTAACAATTATAATATGTATAGAATATTACGAGCATTATGAATTATTGCTTCTATTTAACCTGGTAGCAGAAAACTTTTGGCTGGGATAGCATGGTTGGTAGGGCCTTGGACCCATGTCCAAGAGTTTGTGGGTTTGATCCTCGCCGGCCGAAGTCTTCCCGTGTAGTAAATTGTGACTGATGCACATTAAATCTGTCGAGTTACAAAATCCTCCAAGTTCCCATAACAAATCTTACCTCTGGAGGTACTGATCCAGGAGTTTCCTTCTCTTCTTGATTGGTTCAAAATTACAAGGCTAAGGAGTTGAGCTTTAATAGCAGAAAAAAACTAAAAACAAATAAAAATTAAAGATAAAGCAAAACAAAAAAAAAAGATTTTTTTATCTTTTTAAAAATTAAGGAATAGATTTCCTTTCATTTTTTTTCTTTAATTTGATACCAAAAAAAAAAAAAAAAGACTATATTCATTTTCTGTGGTAAAGATCTGTTAGATAATGCTTAATTTTCACAATAATAATCTCTACTTGCTTGTGTTAAAATTACAGACAAATTTTAATTTTTTGAAAGATAGTGCTGCAGATTGACTCAGTAAATACTGCTATTGGGTTATTGAATACAATAATATCAGCCATCATTTTCTATAAAACGTCAAAATAATATTGTGAACATTATTATACCTATCGATTATTATTGAATATGATTTTGTGAATGTTGATAAATTTTATTTGGGATGTACTAAAGAAATCCAATGTAAAAATAATAGAAATTGGTTAAGCTAAAAAAATATTGCAATGTATTTTTAAATAGATTTATACAGTGAATTCGCGATAACTCGAATCTGATAGGACTGACGAAAAACTTCGACGTATCGGAAGTTCGACTTACCGTTAGTTTCGGTTTTGGACTTTCAAAATGTTGTCGGATTATTTAATTAATGCTTATTAATTACAAATCTTCTAAATACTTACAATATTTAAGATCATTTTTCTAACAAACCATTTACGATAAGACTGTTTGAAACACTTTATAATACCCTGGTCCATCGGCTGCAAATTTGCTGTTGTGTTTGGCGGGACAAGTTTACTGCTTACAAATTAGGTAGATAACTATGCGTTGTGCATTTTTCCATAAAAAGTATTACTTTTCTTTTTTTAGTGAAGAATTTCCGATCCAATTTTCTTACATAGTCTTCAAATAAAACTGATGTCATCCAAAACTTTTTGTTAGACTTCTAATCCAAAGAATACGTTTTTACATTCTTGAAACATCGGGGATTTCGGTATTTTCCTCCAACTAGGACAGTTAAACGATCCTTGCTCATTTTACCCCCGAGCAGTTTTCATCCTTAAACATAGTCTTATTTGGAAGACATTTAAAAAATAAACCCATTTCATCAATATTGAAAACATCATTTTAACTGTATCCTTGAAGTAAATTTGGTAACGTTTCATTTAACCACTGTTCACATACTTCAAGAGGGACAGCTTTAGCTTCTCCATGAAGAGTGCGAAAGACATTGTGTGTGTGTTGCAAAGGAAGGGGCAAGATATCAGCTCCTAGGTTTTTCTTTTTGCTTTAAAAGATCCAAAAAAAATCGAGTTAAAGGGAGTAAAATTCGAGTAATCGAGAATAATTAACATGAAATTGAAGATAAAAGGGTCGGGACTTCGTAAAAAAATCGAGTTATAGTAATATTCGAGTTATCGTACTTCGAGTTACAGCGAATTGACTGTNAAAATAATAGAAATTGGTTAAGCTAAAAAAATATTGCAATGTATTTTTAAATAGATTTATACTATGCTTCATGATATGCTGACAATGCTTCATGATATTCAAATTCACACCTATCAGTTAAAAGGATCAATGTTGCAGTATTGTGCAACAACTTGTAAAAGAAGCAAACTTGAATTATAATCATTTTGAGATTTGTTATATCAATCAACCCATATTTTATAAAACCCAAATAGTTTCTCATGTGGTCAACTGGCCTAAAGGTTTAGGTTAGCTTTAAATACTATTTTATTAATTCAGTGAAACTTGACTATAAATTATAAGGACAAGAAAATTTTCAGGAAAAGTTTCTTCTTTATAGTCAACTTATGATGGGTTTTAAATAGCATTCAATTATGCTTCTTGATGTATGTAATTGTTTTGGCTATCAATGTAAAATTTATACAGGTGATCAGGTTACAAAAGTTTTCCTGTCTTTAATTATATAATATAAATTTGATTCTTGGTAATCAAGGTCAACTTGTCAAGTATCACTATATATACATTTCTTTTTAATACTAATCTTATGTTTTTCTGATTATTTTCTGTTATTGTTTTAGTTAAAGTATTTCTGGAAACTTACTCTTGTGAAATTCTAAGAAGTGTAATATCCCAAGGTATATATAACTACTTATTAAGATACATATACTGTTGATATTCTCTAAATCAGTGGTTCCCAAAAGGTGTTTTACAGAACCTAAAGAATATTTTAATGTTTTTTATTACTTTTTCCTGCTTGAATTGTTTGTTTGAATATTTAAATTAAAATAAAGCAAATTTGGTTTTACCTGCTTTAGGCACTTTTCCATTTTGATTTAATGTTTTAATTATTAATTTACCTTTCTGCCTTTTTCTGTATTTGTAAATTAGATTCATTTTCTAATTAGGTTCCATGAAATAGTCAAACGGGTTTTGAGAGTTAGAACTTTATTTTTAGACAGTGATGACTTTTAAAACCTCTAATCATATTTAATTTATAATCTATTTATGATTTAATTATTTGCAAAAAAAGAAAGTATTATTTCTGAAGAAAAATTTTAATCTAAATCTGTATGAAATTTCCATATCTATTTTCTGACAATAATATATTGAATAAGTTGTGAAAATTATATGATTTTACAAATAATTGCATTAGTATTTCCCATCAAACTTTTTAATTCTATGTAAAAAAAAAAAAAAAAAAAAGTTTTTAAAAAAGCTGAATTTAGCAATTGAGAAATTTGTTTCCCGACAACATTTATGGTGGTTCTCTTTTGCGGTTGGCGGTTTCTCTCAAGAAAAACCATAATTAAAATTATTTTACTTTAATTGAATTATTTTAATTTTTAAATTTATACCTATACTAAGATCAGTTTTATAACTAGACTGGATGCCCTTCCCAGACCTTCAAAGTTTGACATAAAGCTAAATTTTAAGAATATCGATAAAACAAAAAAAAATCTCTTTCCACTAAATGTTTTCAAAATAATTAATAGTCTTAATTTGGTTAATATGTTCTCAATTGCTATCTAATTTTATTTATTAAATTGAGGTTCCAGTTAACAAAAGTAGATCAGAGTTCCATTGCTGAAAAAAAATTTAAACCACTCCTCTTAATGTAGGAGAAAAGGGTTCTTCTTTTTCTGCTTTCTCTTCTTTGTGTAAACAAATGATGAAAAGTTAAATTCTATTCTTGTATATTTTATGAAAAATGTGTACATACTGTGTTTTTTATTTTAATTTTTTGTTCTGTTTTAATTTTTTCAATGAAATGAGAATTCTTGTGAAATATGTATTGAATTAGTGGATTAAACAAATTGAAAAAAGAAGGTTGAGTTCCTAAGTTTCTCAAAATGATTAATTGAAAATTAAGAAATTTTTATTAAAATTTTTGTTCTGTATTGTTTATTTCTTGTAGCTGTTATTTCAATTATTAAGTAAAAAATTATCAGCAAATAAAGAGCTCTATCATCCAAAAGTTATGAATTGTTTCAAAAAGTTGGAAATGGGTTTTGTTTTCTGATTGCATCTGACAGCAATAGTGTTGTGCATATTTTAAAAATAATCAATAATGTTATGCATAGTTTATCTCTTCTGTATATTTATAATGTGTTTTTTATTGGATAAAATGTGCTGGTTATGATGTAATCAAACCTACCGAATTTCAGGTTTTTGTCTCCAATATAAGGTCACAAAAGTATTTTTCCTTTAAAAAAAAAAATAGATGTTTGAATTGGAAAACCCTTGCTTAGTTTGCATGCAGCCCTCAAAACTTTCCTCCATATCAATTGTATTGAGTTTATTAAGAATTCTGTTTTCGAGCTTTTTTGTATATTTAGAAATTTCTGATAAAATTTTTATAACACAGCTTTTAAAGGAGCCTTTATGTTGTGTGTTATGGTGATATCTTAATTTATGTTGAAATATCTAATACGAGTCATACTTTAATTTTTTCTTTTTTGAACACCAGGTTTTGTGCTGATGGGTTTTTTTCAGTTTGTATGATTTGTTGATTTATGTTTATATNTTATATATATATATACGAGTATATATATATATATCAATTAATCTTTTTATGTTATTCCTTTTCTTAATTTATTATTCAAAACTAAACACTCTTTCTCACACTTTAAATTCATATCCTGTCTTTTAATCTATTTTTAGTTCAAGTATGCATTAATTACCATTTTGGCGATTATGCCTTTAACTAATTTGCGAGAAAGACTTTTTTCCTGAACCTATTTAACAGACCAGTTATAATTACTAAGTTTTCCCTTATTCCCTAAAAGGAAACATTTTACGAATTTACTTTGCAAGATATTCCCTTACTTTTATTGAGTACCACAACGATTTTGTGCCCTCTTTCCCTGCCTAAGAGCTATTTTTATCCTTCCACTCAGCAACGACGTTATATACATGTATATAAAAGTTAGAGATTAATAATTTAAGTTTATTTTGAATTATTATCTAGCTCAGTTTTTTACTGACTATGGTTTATTTTTATATTAATTTAAAATCTTTTTTTGTGCAATTTTTACTGAAATTTAGAGATTTGTTTAATTAAAAATTTGCTACTTTGTTCCTCAAAATTTTATATTCTTAACATGGAAGGTTTGTTTGTAAATAATACTTTATGTCTAATACAGCAATTAATTTTAACTTATGTGTTTCATTACTTTAAATTTACTCTTTAAAAAAGTTTTTTTTTTTTAATTAAAATTTTTATTTTCTGTTGCAGCTATGGAAACACTAGGTATTCAAATGATCGATTCACTGATTTTATCTTTACCTGCCCTTTCCAATGATGAGATATTTGACTTAAATAATATCAAACCCCTCTGGATTGAATTAGAAAATCTAGTTGCTGAAGGAAAAATAGTTACCATAGGAATCAGTGATTTGGATACTAAAGAACTTACTACTCTATACGAATGGACTCAGGTAAGGTATGTACAGGTATTCAATGCATATAGTATTTGTACATATTTAATATGCTTTTCTCATATTTCTGATATTGTTGTATAGTAATACAAGAGTATTGAAGGCATAAAAGGACTAAATCGCAAAATTATAAAAAGAATATTTCACAAATTATTGATCAATAGATATAAGAGAGTTCATCGGGCCAAGAAAAGGAAATTCCACGAGGATCTACTGCTAGATGTTGAACATCTCAAAAGATCAAATGAAAGCAGAGCTTTCTATCGTGAGATCAACCTTGGTCGCAGAGATTTTAAACCTAGAACAGCTCTCTGCAGAAATAAGAACAGGGAAATACTGAGTGACAAATCTAAGATAATGGAAAGGTGGAAAGAACACTTTCATGACCTACTGAACATGGATCACCCATCAAGTGCTCCCAACTTCTCTCAAAATACCAATCAAGAAATGATCGATCCACCTTCATCTGCTGAAGTTGTGGAAGCAATAAAAAAATTAAAAAAACCATAAGGCCCCTGGCCCAGATACCATTCCTCCAGAATTACTAAAAAATGCTGGAAAAGATGCAATTAAAGACATCCACCGCATTATGCTATCAGTGTGGGAGACTGAAATACTTCCCCAAGAGTGGAAGCTCAATACTGTCTGTCCCATTCATAAGAAAGGAGATGTCCTCGACTGCTCTAACTATAGAGGTATAAGCCTCTTTTGTACTACCTGTAAGATCTTCTCTAATATACTCTTCACCAGACAATCTTCATATGCCGAAAACATCATAGGGGATTACTAGTGTGGATTTCACAGGGATCGTTCCACAATTGAACAAATATATAACCTCCGGCATATTCTTGAAAAGACTAAGGAATTCCAAATCAATACACATCACCTTTTCATTGATTTCAAAACAGCGTATGATAGCATTAATAGAGAACTGCTTATCGACGCTCTGAGACAGTTTAACATTCCTGAAAAACTTGTGAAACTTATATCCCTTACATTAAATGACACCAAATTGAGAGTCAAAATACAGGGAAACTTATCTGAACCTGTTGAAATAAAAAATGGCATAAGACAGGGCGATGCATTAGCATGCCTTCTTTTCAATCTTGCTCTTGAGAAAGTAGTAAGAGATTCAGGAATTAACACTAGAGGAACTATTTTCTCAAAATCTGTTCAAATTATGGCCTATGCTGATGATATTGATATCGTAGCAAAAACTCCTAAAGACCTAAAGCAGGCATTCCTGGACCTGGAAAGAGAGGCCAAAAAAATGCACCTCTTAATTAATCAAAGTAAGACAAAGTATATGCAGTGTATCAACTATACCAATACCTCCACGCACATCGAGATTGGAAAGTATAAATTTGAAAAGGTGAACTCTTTCACCTACCTTGGCTCTGAAATCAACTCCGAAAACTCAATTTCCACAGAAGTAAGGAAGAGAGTAACTGCAGCCAACAAGTGTTTTTATGGCATAAGAAAATTCCTTAAATCTGACAACATTAAAAGAGACACCAAGTTGCTAATATATAAAAGCCTAATAAGATCAGTTCTCACTTACACATCTGAAACCTGGACCTTGTCCCAAGCTGATGAGAGGACCATCGCTGCTTTCGAGAGGAAGATATTCCGATCCATTTTTGGTGGTGTGTGTGACAAGGGAGTGTGGAGAAGGAGAACTAACTCTGAGCTCTACAGGATATTCAGAGAACCGGACATTCTGAAGTACCATAAGATCCAGCGCATGAAATGGGCCGGACACATTGTAAGAATGAACGATGACAGAACAACTAAAAGAATCTTTTTGGCAAGGCCAACTGGAGTTAGAAAGAGAGGCAGGCCCCGACTGAGATGGGCGGATTGCCTCCAAAGGTACTTTACCACAATTAAGGTCAGAGACTGGAAAGCCGTGGCACGCAGAAGAAAGGACTGGCGCAGTCTTCTTGAGAAAGCCAGGGTCCACCCAGGACTGTCGAGCTACTGATGATGATGAGATATAAATTTGGAGCTAAAATATTAAGATAAAAGTATTAAGTTTTGAATCCTTTTCAATATATTGTAATGTGTGCACTGTTAGTGACTAGATAAACCTGAATACAACTATCTCTCCTTTATACAGGGTGCGTAGCCAAATCTTTCAACAAAAAATAAGCACTTTTTAAGCACTCAAAAAATATTTTTAAGCATTATATACATTGACAAAATGCAAAATGCACAGGACTTTACAAGATCATGATAAAATAAGTAGTTTCTGACAAAGAACTCTTGATTATATTAGCCATTATAAAATGATTAAGATATTATTCAGTTTGATATCAGAGGATGGAAAATGAAGCCTGAAATTGATAATATCGTGCAAAATGCTGCAGAGTTACATATGAGAATGCAATAATCTCACCAATAGAAAGTTCCAGATAGAAATTTCTTAAGCTTTTTTTTATAATCTTTAAAAACTAAAACATTTATAAAATTACCTAAAATTGGGAAAGTTCTTTAAAAAAAAATCCTTATCAAAATATGTTTAACACAACTCTTTATTTGCTTAAAAATTCAAATATGTAATGTATGCTATTAAAGAATAGCATTAACTAGATTCAATGTGAATAGTAATAAGTTTGAAGCCATAATTATTTTTTTAATTAAGTCAAAGAAATATTTTTTGTTATTATGAAAATTTTAACTTACATCCTACATTATTCAAACAATTTTTACAACTGTTTGAAATGAATTATGTAAGAATGCTTGTAACAACACTTAATATTGACCCCTGCTATACAGATGTAAAAGGTCATTCATTATAAGATGAGATTGCTGCATTATGAGTTTATAAAAATAACCTTGACATTTTCATGCAAAATTTTCGTAATTAAAATTATATAAAACTAGTTCATATTTACTAAAATGTTATGATTTTTGAAAATAATCATATGACTTCCTATTAAAAAGAATAAACATACTTTTTTTAAAAATGAAAAAGGCAAGAAAATATCCTTCTTGCTCTTTTTTTTTCCTACTTGACTCCTGTGTTTTATTTGATTTTAGCCTTACAGAATTATTGCTTTAGCCTTATAAACTATTTTTGTTTTTGATTTTTGATGTGACTTTTTTTAATGAAGTATAAATCTGAAAATTTTATACTTTATATATAATTAGGTTAAACCTAGTGTGAATCAAGTAAATCTGGAATCTTGCTGTGTTATGCCAACAGAAATGATTGCATTTGCTAAAGAAAATGATATACAGCTTCTGACGCATAATGATCCAAAAGGTAACAAAAAACTGTCGATAAAAAGCATGTCAATTTTCATTTCAAAATCAAAAGGATATAAGTATTGATAGTTTCATTTCTCATCGTTTTGATAAAGTTTATAAAAATATATTCACCTAGTACATTTACTTTTCTGAACTATTTTTAAACAAAATTAATCACCCTGTCCCATTAATGCACATTTTATTTACCATGTAATTAAATAACTTAAAAATAATTTTTATATTATAACAGTGGTCCCCAGCCTGTAGGCTACATGGCATCTTCTGATTGCTTTACGAGAGCCCTGTATTTTAACGTTGGTTAAAAGTTGATATGAAATGCATTTTTCTATCATAAAAGTATAGCCTGAAGTTTTTCAGACTAAATGTCTCAGTTAATCAAAGTAAATTCCATTTTTTTACTCGTATATAGATTTTTATAATTTTTTTATTTTATTTAGAGGAATGCATTTTATATTTTGGATTTTCTGTTGTTAGACAAGTTATTTTATAAATATTCACAATTACTTTTCACTAATTTTATTGACTATCATATTTTATATGAATTCATTGGAGTTTTGTCATTTTGCTGTCAAACATCTAAAATTTGCTGTTTTGTTTCTTGTAAAAAAAATTGGAGTTAATAATTTTTTGATGCTTTATCTGTGTTTATTCATTTTTATAGTTTAATTTGAACATCATAGCTTCTATTTTTGCTAGAAGAAAACATTATATATAATTGAAGAATTTAGCAAAAGGTTTAAAGCAATAATTTTGAAAAAATTGAGATTTCTCATGAAACACGATTTATTTTGCCAAGTATTAAATTTTATTGACCTCAGTGGATGAAGGTACTTAGTCTTTAAGTGTTTATAGAGTGGAAGGCCTCAAGTAAATTTGACCACAAACAATTGAAAGTAACTTTTAAAATCTTCTCTTTTAGCTACAATTTAGAGTGGTAACTCTAAAAAGTAAACAATTTAAATGAGCTTTAGGGATTTAAATAAATTTTACCAATTGTAAACCATGCAATGAAAAAGGCTTTAATTTTGGTTGCCAATTTATTAAATCTAACTGAGTCAAACTCAATAAAATATCAGTTAGAACTTTCATCTATTTAATTGTGTCAATTTGTAATTTCTTCAGAAAAGTATTGTTTGGAATAGAGAATAAATATAATCTGAAGTTCTAGTGGATTATTTTGGATAATCTTGATTGTATGTGCCAGGTCTGTTATCTGTTATAAGAATATTTGATTTCTGTGTAACTATTTAATAATTATATGATAATTATGCATGTAAATTTAATATTTATTTATGTGTGATTATTTCAGTTTTACTCCCAAATGAGATGTTTAAGAAAATTTTAGAACCAGGAGTGAAAAACCCAGATGAGTGGAAACGAGCTTGGATTGTGCGATATTCAGTGGTTGTTAAATTCAGGGGAATTATACAAAATAAAGGATATCTACTTAGTGCTACAAAAAGATAACTTTTAAAAGTTATATTGCATAAAATTATAATGTGATAAATGTTGCATTTTTGCTTCATCTATGTCTCTTAATTTAAATCTTAAGCTTTTGTGTAAAAACATGTTATATCACAAAGTTGTGTGTTATGCAAAATAGTGTAATGAAGCACTGTGTGGCATTTATGTTATTTCAAAGTTTTGTTTAATTTTCTGGATTTATTTCTTAAAAAATAATCTAACACAAAATTTAATTCTTAAGCTATATAAAAATTCCAAATATTGAAATAACTTTAATTGATAAGGTATTTGTATTATATTTCTTAAATTTTAAAGTTTCACTTATAATTTTTTATAATCCTTATATGATTATCTGTATACAATTGATAATTTACACAGAAATTTTAAATGAATTACTTTTTTTTATAATATGAATAAATTCTTTAGCAGTTGAATAATTGACCGAAAGAAAATATTTTATGAAGAATATAATATAATAATTTTAAATAGTTTTCTAGTTAATTTTACAACATTTTGTACTTTAAGTACACAAATTATTATTAATAATATGCAATTTAAGTGTTAATGGATTATTAATACTTGCTCTAGACTGAAATGATTGTCTAATTTAAAAAATTTTAATCAAGACTGTGAAGTCATATACTCTGTAAGTAATAATATTGTAAGCAATAATCTCTGTAAATAATAGTAAGTAATAATAATATATAGTATAGTATCTGTAAGCAAAATCAAAACAATCTGTAAGCTTAATTTTAAAACCAATATGAATTAAACTGAAATTCTTTAACCATAGCAATATTTGTAAAGATAGGTGAGACCAGAATCAAAATAAAAAAAGCATTATTAAAAAAATTATATTTCCATTACTTACCTTTGAATTATTGAAGTAATATTTGTATTGATTATACTTCTTAAATTTATATAGTTTTCACTCATTTTTCATGTTTCTCTTTTAAAATTAATAATGCAATATTTTTTTCAACTTGGACATTTCCATACAAATAATTAACTTGAATCGGACAATCCTTTAAATTAAGAATATTTGATATTGCTATACCATTATTTTTTTACAGGTAAACTGTCACTGGTTTTATTGTAAAAACACCCTTATTCCCAATACAGCTTCATTTCATAGAATGATCAAAATATTTCTTGGTGCAAGTACTTATTAATATAAAATTACATTGTTTATGTTGTTCTTTTTATACTTTAAACAATCTTGTATTAATGTTGTAATAAAATGTTTTCAATGAGGATTTTGCATTAAATCTTTTGTAACATTCTAAAAACATTAAAATGCTAAATTAATTAATACAAACTATTCCTTTTGTGCATGCTAATGCCAAACATGATTTTAAATAGCTGTTAATGTTTCAAATGGCAGACTAATATTTTATTTTTATCTAGATATTTATGAATCCGCAACCTGCATGAAACTTTTTTTTAAATATCTTTTTTAGAAAAAATAAGTATGAAGTCAGCTGGGTTTTTTTTGGGGGGGGGGCTATGGTTTTAATATTGAAATTTGTGCATAGAGTTAATGATAATTTTTTGTTGAAGCCATTTGCAAAAAGAGCTGTCTCTTCTAATGGGGAAAAAAAAGTAATTTACAGAATAGGAGAAAATATGAAATAATTCTGCTTTTGCATGTTTAACATGTTCTTCCAATAAGATTTTAGTGGAATTAAAATCGTCAATTTATATGGGTTTCATTGGATATACAACCAACTATATTTTCAGAAAAGAAAACGAAAAGCAATCTGATATTTATAAAAATATTTTGATAAAAGTAAAATAATGGAAAATTTAAATTACATTTTAGCTTTAGAATACATAGAAAAAATAAAATTCACCTTTTGAAGACATGGAAACATTAAGAAGGTCTGTAGACAAAACATCTTTATTAACTCAAAACTGTAATTAATTAGTAGTAAAAAACTATGTAGAATCGGTCAATGTTTTTTATATCCAGATATATTGGTGTTTTCAAAGTGCCACTTAGCATGTTCTTCCACTAAGATGGTGTAAGAACATTATAAATCAACGATACTAATAAGACCTTCAATTCATATCTAATAAGAATTAAATTTAAACTTAATTCCCTATCTAACACTTGTGGAAGAACACCATAATTCAGAGAGAGCTTAGTGGCATTAAGATCTAAAATTCATCAGGGTATGTAGCCAAATCTTTCAACATAAAATAAGTACTTTTTAAGCCCTATCTACATTAGCAAAATAATTTTCAGAGACTTTACAATGATCATGATAAAATGACTAGTTTCTGACAAAAAAAAACTCTTTTTCTTGATTATATATTAGCCATTAAAAAATGATCAAGAGATTTTTCAGTTCAATTTCAGAGGGTGGAAACTGAAGCCTGAAATAGAGAATATCAGGCAAAATGCAGCAGAGTTGCACATGAGAGAGCAATAATCTCACCGAACCCAGCTTACTATACGCACATGCAGACTCACAAGTATTACATCAAACATGTAAAATAGTTGGCGCTTTTGTACGTTATGCCGAAATGAATTGTGAAAATGTTGAATAGGACAATGCGAAAAGCACGCTTTTGCATAATACATGGCAAAGAAAACAATCTCACTTCCAAAAAGGAAAAATTGAACACTTTATAAAAACACTCGATGAAAAAAGCATCTTTAAGAGCTTTTAAAATCGAAAATAAGCACATTTTAAAAACGCTATGCACCATGTTCATATCCAATAAGTGTTCTATTTTTACATATTTCACTAGGTAAGCAACGTTGGTAAAAAAATTCAAACAAATAATAATACGTTATTTTTAAGATAATACCTTTAATGCATAATAATCAAAAAACATTTACAAACATTTCTCTCAGTTGCACAGCTTCAAAAAACTTGGCTAATTTGAACAAAACTTTGTATTTTTAAGTACTTTATACAACATCAAAATTCAATAAAAAATTAAAATTTTGCAATCTTGAACATTTGGACAGCTTACAATATTTTCAAATGGATGGTACAATTATGTTTTATTTTTTTTGTTTACAGAAAAAGCACTTGTATTAAAATGCAGCTTTTCTGAGATATTTAACACATTTGCTATTACAAATCGCTGCATTTTATGAAGCAATTCTATAATTTTTTTTATTAAGTGACATAATAATATAATACAAATTAAAATATACTGTAGTTATATAATGAAGCTGTTTCTTTTTAAAATAGCAATTTAATAAATCATTTTTATCTTAAAATTGTACCTTTTTTTTTCAAATGAATCATCTATGTATCATATAAGAAAGAAAACTTTTTATACTTAAATGGAATAGAAAAGTTAGACAACCTTTAAACTATGTATACTATAAACAGTAAAAAAAATAATAAGTAACATTTATAGTATTTCTATGAATAATTATAACATCTTAATTTTCGTTTTCAATTCTTTAACAAACTACCTGCTTTTTAATCAGTTCTTCTGATTCGTTAACCTTTTAATTCTGATTAAAATCAACTTTTCTTTATAGTAAAAGCTCTTTCCATGTTGAATTTCTTATATTTTAAGAAACAAAATTAATATAAAAATGAACATATTTAATAACAACAAAATAATTCATTTTTTAATTGAAACATTAAGCATTTTTTGACTACTAAGCTACAAAAAAAGCAGGTACCATTAGTTTTTCACTCAAAAAATAACCGATAAAATCCAGCAACTAATCAGTTTTAATCAAAACCAGCTCAATCCAAAGTATTAAAGTGGCAGTAAATCACTTTTACTCTTTGCTGTATTTAGGATACCTAATTAGTTTAACAGATGGAAAAACAACAAAAAGAAATTTTTATTGGCACAAAACAGGTTAGTATAAAGCAAAGTAGAGATGAATATGCATTCAAGATAGTGCATTGATTAAAATCAAAACTGTGGAGTCAGAGTCAAGAATTTGGAGAAATTTGCTTCAATGAGTTAAAAGTAATGTCCTATAGATATATATATAAAGAGAGAGGCTTTGATTTCTTAAACATTATTTTTGCAAATATTTATAATTGTGTGTACAAAATAAGCTCACCAAACAAAAAATTGGTCATCCCAGAAAAATCATGAGTTAAAACCCGTAATACCTATTATGGACAGAATTCACAAACTGATTCGTAGGCTTTGGTGAAAATAGGCGGAAGTCGAGCTCTCATAAAGTTGAATTTGAATCAAATATTTTAACTATCAACTCCACAGCTCTGTTTAATCATTTGTTTTAGTATTTTCTTTCTTTCAATTAAGGCAAAATAAAAAAAGATACATAAGTTTTTTTTTTTCAAAATATTTAATATTGGATAGAACTAGTTTCAAAACCAGAAGGTCTCATCTTATAATACATGAAACTGGTTATAGCAAATGCATTTAATATCTGGCAGGCTCTACACTTAGTCCAGTCATCAAAAGACAACCATATTTATGTTTTGAAAATTTAAAAAGAGAGGCTACTGGTTAGAATACTTCGTATTGCGGCTTTGACACTTCCGAGTCCCCGTTCCCTAAGAATTCTTCCAATCTATCAACGTCGGAAGAGCTATCCAAATCTCCAACTTCTTTTTGTTTCTTTTTCTTGACAGTTTCAGCCTGGCTCGTGTTTTCTTTCTCTTTATGTTTTTTGTGCTTGTGTGATTTCCTGTGGCTCTTAGTTTCATCCTTAAAAATAATTACAATGGTTAAACTTAGCTACTAATATATTTGTTCATAAGACTTTAATGGAATTATTATGGCTCATTTATGAGGTAATTTTGTAGAAAACGCAGGTTTTAGATAAAAACTTGTGACTTTTTTTAAGTTGATTTATAAGGTATACAGTAAAAAGTTATGTATGGAACAGCATATATCGGGTAAATTGCCTCTACATGCACTATCATCAAATTTTATAAAGCTATTATGCATAATGTGGTTGAATTTCATTGATACATTTCTCAGTTTTCTCCTCCATAAATGTATGGTTGGCTTTTCAAAAAATGATGTTTAACGATGTAAAATTGCATGATTTAAGCAGCTGAAATCTGTTCCCTATTACAGAAAACTAAACAACCAGGGAGTAATTCAACATAGCTCAACAATGAAAGTGTATTTCCTTTTTTTCTTACGCAGTTTTATTTTTAATAACCATTCCCTAAACTGACCCAGTGTCTTTTTTTTTAAACCTTTTATCACAAAAATAATGCAAAATTCAAATCTTACATTACTTTTAGTATACTTTTTAGAAGAGAAAAAAAAATAATAAAGCTTTCTAGTCATATAAGTGTAATTTAAAAAAATTACACATTTTAAACAAAATTTTCAATTAGAATGAAAAATAAAATTCATTTTAAACTAACCAATATCTGAAATTCTGTATGGGAAGAAAAATGTGGAAAAACATTTCCACTAAGATTTTGCCAAGAACAAATTAAAGAAAAAAATTTCATACAAAATAAAACGCCTTTTTTAATTGTTTATTTTTAATTATTTATTTCCAACATCCTTTTTTAAAAAAAGTTTTCAGGACTTTCTGTAGTTTACAATAGAATCTATTATAAAATTGAAATTTCAATGAAAAGAGAGTGATTTATTTGGCTCTAATTGAAAACATAAGTGGGAGAAAAATATTAATATTAATTACCAATTATTAATAAAACATAAGTTTCCTTCTGATCTGAACAGAGATAAGAGAAAAGTATTTTTCAATTATTATCAATTCAGCCTTCTTTTGCCATGTTATCGCGAATTTCTCCCTTTTGGAAATTTTGTTGCTAAGAAGAATTGCAAAATAAAATTAATACCGAATATCTTTATAACAAAAACTGCAAAATGTAAGGCTTTTTGTTATTTAGAATTTTGCATTAGATAGATCATTTCACAAATCATTAAACTTATACTAATCATTACAATGTATATCTGTACCAGGGATGGGCAAACTACGGCCCGGGGGCCAAATGCGGGAGCCGGAAAGTTTTATTCGGCCGATAAAGTTCGATTTTGCCGATTCGTGACGAATATAAACAATATACAATCATTTTCTTGTCTACTTTGTTCAAAACTATTTTTGTTCTTTCATTTTTAACAAAGTTACTGATGACCTTTCTACTTTCTCTATTTTCGTTCTACAAAGCATAAATTGATGGAAATAGCTAGCACAGACAGCTTCAATTGGTAAAATGTTGAAAGAAGAAGTTCTTTATAAAATAGCCATAAATTGGCGCCATCTAAATTGGTTTCTAAGTACGCCAAAGTTTGAATTTTACAAATCATTTTCCAAAAGCTAGTTTCACAAATTTAATATTTCATGGCCAGAAAATCAGTGCTATGTATGCTTCATCTTATATATGTGAACAAGTGTTTGCAATGATGAACCTTAGAAAAAATCATGTCAGAAGTAGACTAGTAGACAAACATTTAGCCTCCTTCCTTAAAATAAGTACATCTCACTTGGAACCTCAATGTAAGGAACTTATATAAGGAAAAATGAAGTCACAACTTCATTCATCTCATTAAATATTTCAATTAAAACTTGTATATTGTTTTTTTTTTATTTCAGAAGTTTTTACCTGGCCCACCAAACTT
The DNA here is from genome assembly GCF_043381705.1 of Parasteatoda tepidariorum. Classification (NCBI taxonomy): domain Eukaryota; kingdom Metazoa; phylum Arthropoda; class Arachnida; order Araneae; family Theridiidae; genus Parasteatoda; species Parasteatoda tepidariorum. The sequence goes on from NC_092211.1 coordinate 2,206,337, forward strand.
CTTTTTCTCAATTTTCCTGGCCCACCCCTGATCTGTACCAAGCTAATATTAAAATGCTTTAAAACTCAAAAATATGCATTTAAGTAATTAGTATTTACAGACATAAAATTTGAAGTATTAATAAATAAAATCCTACAAATTTATCAATTTTTGTTGTCTTTAGAAGGCATTAAGTTATGTGGTTTATGGAATTGCTTCTACTCAAGGGTCTGTCTAGGTTTTTTTAAGAGGTACCTACTTTGTGAAAATTTAGACATAATTTGTAAAAATTAAAAATTATATTAAAAATTCAACACGAAAATATGGTATAAAATAAGAACATATTTTCAAAAATTGTCACTACAAGTAAAAATTATTTATGAATGGTAAATTTCGATGCATATTTTTCCCACATGCATGTTCAAAAATAATTTTGCTTTTGTAAAATTTTGGGCTTAAAATTGTATCCAAATTTAAAAATCCATCAAAATCATTGCCCATAGTAAACTTTCAACTTAAATTTTAAAAAAACATACATTTAATAGTAATAATTAGCACTAAAAGTTATCTTATGAGAACATTTTCGACAGGGTCATACAGAAAAAAATTTTCTGAAGAAAAAAAAATAAAGGTCTATTAAAATAAATTTCGAAAAATGTTTAAAATAATAGTTCGAATTTTGACTTCCTGTAAACTTTATAGAGGGACAGCCTTGTCATTTCATTTTTTAAAAAAAAGCTTGCTCTAATATGGCATAAGCGACCGGTAAGGGTTTCCACTCTGCATTAACTGACCAAACATGCGCTACCTATTAGTTGAAGAGCTCCTTTTACTCGAAAAAGCTCCGTTTTTCAATAGATTACAACGAGAATGGGGCTTGCATGGCACTAGCGCTTTTTCTTCCACTTCAATTAGGAACAAAGTAGCTGAAGTTCCTTTTCTCCCATGACATTTCGGGATCCCGGCATGTTTTTAGTCAGGCATGGGAAGGAAAGGCACTTTTCTTACAAACCGTATGGGAAGCGAATTCTTATACATCATAAAACAATCCATGGGATAAGTTCCATTGCAATTCGAAAAGCGTAATCAACCTGGGGTTTATCATTTTAACGGGGATACAACAACAAAATTATAAGAGCGGGGGGATGGATCTTAGAAATTGCTATTATAAAAGTATTTTGTGAAGGTATCGCTATACAGTAGTAAATTTGCCCTCGACAGACCCCTGCTACTGAATCCACAATTATTATATCTCACACAAAGAATAAGCTTTTTTGACAAGTGATATGCAGTTTAAATAACAGATATTATTGTAATTAGTGTACAAAAAATTAAAATAAAAATAGCATTATAATTATTGGGTAAATAAAAAATAAGAAGCTAAAGTGATAGACTACCTTATGTTTACTTTTGTGTTTATGTTTTTTAGTTTTTGTCGATGTAGAATCTTCACTCACAGCTTCAGAACCTTCTGGTGTTGCGCTGGGAGAGGATCGGGATGGAACTGCAGACAAGTAAAACAATTATTTATGAAGAGTTTTTGTAAGTTTACTAACAGAAGAAAATAGTCGTTAAAATTCTTTAAAATATATATGTATAATTTTTTTAATTATTTAAGCTTCAAGTTTAATGCATAAATAAAATATTAAATTAAAAATAAATTATTTCAAAGAAATTTCTTTACAATGAAAAATATACATGATTACGAAAGTACACTGTGTACTTTTCATACATTTTGTCAACTCATGTAGTGGTATTTTCATATTCTTATTTATCAAAAACTCTTTTGACAGATTCCATTCAAATTGTTCAAATCATTTAAAATTATGTGAATTAAATCAATGTAAAAACTAGTTTACCTTACGACAAAAAAATATTCAGATAATTAAAAAAAGCAAAATACAGTGGAACCTGTGAAAGTGACCACCTGGGTAAAGTAAACGCCTGAGTAAGGTGACCATTTTCTACAAGTTTTATTTCAAAAGTCCTTTTTAAAGAGCCTTCGTAAAGNCAATGAAAAATATACATGATTACGAAAGTACAGTGTGTACTTTTCATACATTTTGTCAACTCATGTAGTGGTATTTTCATATTCTTATTTCTCAAAAACTCTTTTGACAGATTCCATTCAAATTGTTCAAATCATTCAAAATTATGTGAATTAAATCAATGTAAAAACTAGTTTACCTTACGACAAAAAAATCTTTAGATGATTAAAAAAAGCAAAATATTAAAAAATAATATTTCATGTGGATTTATCTTTGGACAAACAAGATTTCATAATTGTATGCAAAACGTTTTTGATTCACATCATTAGTTCCAGAGAGATGGCAAATAAAATAATGTAAAAAGTGAAATTAACATTAAGGGGCCCAAAACTGTCAACTTCTTTTTTCCTCCAACTACCTGAGAGTGGTCTTTTCCCATATCTGAAGGATCAAGAATCTAAATCCATTGCAAAAAAAAATAATGTTTGCTTGAAGAAAGTACATTTTTAATTCCGATTTCATAATTTAAAATACTGTGCAAAAGATCGATAAAATATCATACTCACATATTAATTAGAATATTTAGGGTAAGGCAATTGGATCATTGAGGAGATTTAGTCCAAGCACATGAAAATCTGATCATTATATCAAAAGTTATGAAAAAAAAAACTTTTTCCCTTTCTGTGCATTGTGCATGCACTTAAGTGACTAAGGTAATAATGACATTCAATGTAGAATGATGACGTTCAATATTGGTCCCTCAAAATAATCATGATGATAAAAATAATCATAGTCACATGAAACATCACAAGAATGACACCTTCCACTCCATGTCACAAAAATTCAATGCCGGAGAGAGGTCATAACTCAAAGAATGGTCAATATTGGATTGCCAAAAAAATTTCCCGAAAAAGCATTTAAAAACTAATTACAATTTAAATTAATACCCAATTGTTAGAATTATTTATTAAGATTGCATGCTATGTGTTCTACTATGTGCTACATACATATATTTTTTAAATTTTAACATTCGTATACTGTGATATGAATTTAATAATTACCAATAATAAAAAAGCAATATTATATTTTGAAAAGAAAATTACCACTGGGAGTTTCACTTGAAGTTTTTCGTTTGTAGTCGTACATACTTTCTAAAATATTTAAGTCTTCGTCCTCTAATGTTAGCATGCTGACAGGAAGAACATCTGGAGGAATTTCCACAGAAGGCTCTTCTATATCCTAAAAATCCAAGTGAAACTATTAATTAGTAGACTACTAAAAGAAAAATAGGACTGATTCCACGCTAAAAAACACAAACCACAAAATGGCAGTTAAACAAATACAAATTAATTAAAATTGTTTTTTAGGACTTATTTATTCATTGGGAATGCATACTTAATATATTTAAAGCACAATAGAAAAAAAATTCATAAAATCTATTATACTTTCTCTGTATAAAACTACATTCTAATGAAATTCACATTATAGGGTCAAATAAAATTTGAGTCAAATTTAAAAATAAAAAAAAACTAGATTTTTTGTGATTTAAATTATTGTTAAAATAAAGAATTCTTTTTAATTATAATAGTTAATTTTTTATTCTTGCATGTATTAATGTTTTATGTAAAACAAAGGAAATTTTAATTTTTACTCCATTCATAATTAGTAATTTTATTCAAAGTTTGAAGTAAATATTGCTAGTTTTTTAAAAGTACTTTTGATTTTTTATGCTTTTAGAAATTTAATTGAAATTATAGTATGTTTATTTTGTGAAATTAAACATTCATTATTAGCCTTTTTTTTACTTTATTAATATAATTTGTTGCAAATATAGTTTTAATTTTTCTATATAAAACAGTATTTATAGTAATAATAGAGTGAAACACACACTTCATACTCTAGTGTGACCACAATATTCCACAAATTACTAGATTTGATAGCGAATTTTCTTTGCAAAGCCAAATTTTGCCAATTTCTAGAGAGAATGGTCACATTGGAAATGAAGTGCGAGTCATGACTATGTTAATGCAAGCACAAATAATAAATATGTTGAACTTAAGCAGCTTGGAATAGGAAATGCAAAAGTGCACAAAAATAATATATGACACAAATTCAACTTGTTCAATATAAATCCGTCTGTGATTATTTTTATGTACACATTTTGCAATTTTATTGTCTAATACACATGCTTGGAATTACATTTAATAAAAAGGATATAATTCTTAAAACAAACTTCATGAAATTTCGTAAAATCTATCCCAGAATTACAAAATTTTTAATTTAAAACTAAACTCATATTTGTGAAAATTGCAACACCATGAAGGAATCGTCATAATTAAATGAAATTTTATACACAGCTGACTAGTAGTAGTACAAATAAATGATTAGACTTTCAAAGCAAACAAACAATAACAAAAGATCAAAATCAGTATTTTGTGTAACCACCACATGCCGCAATAAGTGCTGCTACACGACGTGGTATGGAGTCAAACAAATTTTGAATGTCTGTCTGAGGAAGAGCATTCCATTTTCTTTGCATGCGTACCCAAAGTTCGTCTGTAGAAGCAACAGGACGAGGATCACGAGTGAGACGTTGACCAATGAAATCGCACGCATGTTTAATCAGGGACATATCCGGGGAATACGCAGGCCAAGGAAGAAGCTGTACCTGCCTCGATGCAAGGAAGGATTGAACAGTCCTAGCAATATGAGGGCGGGCATTGTCCTGTTGAAATACAGCGCCTGCCAAGGCTTGAAGGAAGAGAACAGCTTGGGGCTGCAGAACTTCACTGATGTACCAGTTGCTGTTCAGATTACCCACAATTCGTAGCAATTGAGATCGTCCATGATATGCTATGGTACCCCAGACCGTAACTCCGGGTGTTCGTCCACTGTGGCGCTCGATAACGCACTCCAGAAGGTGGCGTTCACCGGCATAGCGTCTGACATGAATGCGGCCATCATGGTATCACAAATTAAAGCGGGATTCATCGGAAAACACGACATGCTGCCAATCAGCACGCCAGTCCCTACGCTGGTTGGCCCATTGCCGCCGCAGGCGGCGATGGTTTAGCGTGAGGGGGATCCTGTATAAAGGAGTCCCTTGTGCGCAGTCCACGCTTCAGCAGACGTCTATGAATTGATGAAGCACACAATGAAACACCTGTAGCTATTGACCACTGTGCTGCCAGTTGTCTAGAGGGAGCCGTATGGTCAGTCAGAGCCATGCGGACTAGGTGTCTATCGTCGCGAGCAGACGTGACATTTTGGGGTCCACTCCCGGATTTCCGAGTTGTCTGACACTCGTTCGTCCACTGATTCCAAGCACGCATCACTGTGCTGTTGTTACGCTGAACACGAGCGGCATCTGTACGATAAGATAATCCAGCTTGTCGAAGGCCGATGATTCTCCCCTGTTCAAACTCCACAAGTTGTTGAAAACTCGCTCTCTTTCGTCAAAGAGACATAAGTAACGACTAAGCTAACGTTTACCACAAGTAGATTACCACCGATAAACATACACGCCTCGCTACAGCCGTCTTATTTATTCGGATCCATCAGCCGTTCAGAGGGCGCTGCTCAGCATGCGCTACGGTTCTGAAGTTCTAATCATTTGCATATTATGCTCTACTTTGCATTTCCTGAAAATTTCAGCTCACTTGCATAAGTCTTTCATGGTGTTGCAATTTTCACAAACATGAGTTTATTTTTAATCTTAAGAAACATTTATTTCATCTAATTTTTAAAACCAATACTTTTCTTCTAAAAACAAATTTTTATACTCATTTGCATGCAATAACATTTTTCCCCTTAGATAAATAAATAAAAGAAAAAAAGAAAAATTAGTTGCAAAAATATCAATGAAGAAAAAAAAATTTAAAAAATGTGTAAGAATATTTAATATAATAAACATAATAAGTACTATCTCAAAACTAAACTATAAAAAGCTACACATTCAGAAATTTACTGTCAAACCGTAACAGAATAACTCAAAGTAAGAAGTTACAGCAGTTTTGATTCTATATAGCCTTTATTTCAATTTGTAATATTAAAATTTAAAAAAAAAACAAGAAAAAATCAGTCAATGAATGCTTAACAGTCGAGCAAACGACCCTTCCCAAAAAAATAAGAACATACGATTCTTCCATTCAACTTTTACAAATAAAAATGTTTAACATATAAATAAATTTTTTAAAAATTCATTTTAAATCTTCCACAATACTAATTGTATGAAACTCTTAATTCTCTTTTCATTATGACAATAATTTGAATATTAACATCTTAACTACCACTACATACCATATAAAAATTATAATCCAATTATAAAGAAATAAATACAACTGTATTAGCAATTACCTTTATATCAAGAGGTGGCTCATAATTCTGATGGTTAGCTAAAATCATAAAAACAACCCTCATTACACATAAGAATATTTGAAATTAAAATTTTAAAAAATAAATTTTTATTACATAAACTATCCAAGAGGCCAATATCTGTTTAATACATTTTATAGACTATCCATAAACTAGCCAGAAATACTAACATTTTTTAATTGTTATTATACATTTTATAAGCTTGAATAACCAATTCAACAGCTTCAATAAATAATGTTTTTAGAAATTTTTAACTTAACTAAATGTTGTGTTATATGTAATGATGATCACATTACCATTCATTATGTAATAAAACTTTTTTTAAACATGCTTCGATTTTAAGCCTTTGTTTCTTCGCAAGACTTGTTCTTGTATGTCACATTTTTAAAAATAACTAATTGAAACTCAAGGAAAATCTGTTATTTAATAATTTTACATATTTTACCAGCCACTTAAAAAACAATTTTCGAACAATAAATTTATTTCTTTACTAACTTACTTACTCACTCATTAAAAAAAAAAAAAAAAACGCTTATATTGAATAAACATGCTACTCAAATCAACAGACATTCGATATTTTAAAAACAGATTTAATGTGTAGAGAATAAGCTTTATGTGTTATTTCAGTGAGTTTTAAAATTGCAAATAAAAAAATTAATAAATAAAAAATATATATAATTTGTGGTTATAAGAATAAGGCTTTTAAAAAAAATTATATTTAAGCCATATTTTAAAAGAATCAAAGCCAAATTTTAATACTCAATACCTCGGAAATAATAAATTTTTCATGTAAACATTTTGCAATTAATATTATGCATATCAAAAAAAAAAAATAATAATTTTTTTTCATTTTTAGAAAATTGTTTGTACAAAATAGTCCTAATTGCAATTAATTAACTTCATATATAATTTGAAGCGAGACCTCTATTAATTGTTATTTAAATAATACAGTTTATCATTTACAATTACTAACAAGCATATAATGTAATAATATTGTGTATTGCAAAATATTTTGTAAATCAAAAACATTTTGCTCTGTTTTTAGGAAACCACTTTAATTAATTTGCAGTGAGTCCACATTTACTTGTTATTTCGAAAAATACAGTTCATTAATTACATTACTAAGAAAAATACAATGCATTTTCATGTATAGGCCTAGAAGCACTGAATTCTTTTTTTTTTTTTTTTTTTTTTTTTGAAGTTAAACAACACTGGGCAGTTTATGTATGAACCTCCCCCAGCTAAAGGCTAAGTTACCAAAGCATAGTACAAAGTAATATTTATAAGTGTAAAATCAAATAATAAGTGAAAAAATACCAAATAATAATAATAATGAAAAAACATAAATATGTAATAAAAAATAAAATTAATAATAGAAAATGAAAATTGAGTCCTAAAACTTATTGAGTCTCACAACAAAGTCATTCAAATTTTTCAAGTCTGAATCTAAGTTTTGAGTTGATTTGGAGAATTTGTTTTCACTTAAAAGAATAATGCCTATTTCTTATTATTTACACATTTAGTACTTTCTTTACTAAATTTTCTGCTGGATGCCTATTATTAACATTTATAGTACAAAACTACAAAATTTACAAAACTTTAAAACTAACTAAAAGTAACTTTACAAAATTTTATGCCCAATTCATAAATGAAATATCTCACTGTCATCTATAAAGTTCAAGGTACTATATGTTATTGGTACTGTATGCTTATAAGTTACGGAAATTTTTTTTTCCATTATGGCCAATATACATGTAATGTTAGATGCAAGCATTATTGAATTTTACAAGCTTATGATCTACATACATTTTCTGAATTTTGGAGGAATTACTGAAAAAAAAATACATTCTCTGCTTATACATGGATTGTCTTACAAATCAAACTGCGCTTAAAGAGCTTTCTTATATATATATATACAGTGCAGAACCTCTTATCCGGAAATCAGAAAACCGGAAAACCAGATAACCGGAATGAAATTCGGAACCGGAAATTAATTTTCTTCCATTAAAAAAATTTTTTTTTCCTGCAAGATTTTGAGCCCATTTTGTTATTTAGAGCGTACAGCGTATCGAGTTGACGAAAGAACTGATTTAGAGGACGGATCAAAAGCCGTTTGTAGACGAATCTCACATAAGCACAAATAGCTTACATATGTTATTAATGTTAATAATAACATTAATAACATATATAAGCCTGTATATAATTTTTATTTCATAATTTCTTTCCTTATTTAAACTTAAGTGTATTATTATTTATCATTTTTTATTATTTCTAAAACTGTTTAAAAATAATTTTTTAGTTTCGTTTTATAAACATTAAAAAAACGGCATTTTGTAGCGATTCAGAAAACCTGAAAAATCAGTTATCCGGAATCGCGATGGTCCCGATTGTTCCGGATAATCGGTTCTCTACTGTATATATATTGCAGAAAAAATGCTACTTACTTTTAACACTGGAGTTTGAACTGTGATTTGTTATTACTGTTTTATCCTCATCTTCTGAACTTGGATCATTAACAATTTCTAAATTATTCAGCTTAAAACTCTGTATATGAGTGACAGCATCTTCTGGATCTAGTTCATCTTGAAAACCAGCTACCATAGGATTGGCAACATTATCCTCCTCATCGCTTTTGAAATCAAACACAGAGTATATAAATAATAATATAGTTCTTTAAATATAGTATTATTTTTTTAATACCAATATTTCTTACAGTATAACATTCTAAAGCTCAAAAAGATGAAAAAATATGTAAAAATAATTTTAGAGACAAATCATGCATTACTAAACAGTTATTTCAAACTGTAATTAATAATAATAAATATTATATTAAAAAACAAGTTTTTCCAATAACATTTTAAAATATTGTATTGAAATTTTCATAAGCATTGAAGCTTATCTTTTATTGTTAAACTAATAATGAAAGGACACTTTACAAATTTTCTAACCTATAGCAGAAAACACAGAAAAATATCAGTTTAAAAAAGCAAATTTCGATTAAAAAAATATCAAAATGGCATCATTTAAAAACACTATCTAAAAGGGAACCAAACAAGATTTTAATTGATTGTATCAAAAATTAAAAATTACATATTACTTAAAAACAAATTCCCTATATTTTGACATTAGTGAGTCTAGAAAATAACATTTTCTCTATGCAGAAACAAAAGATAATATATGATATCTTCTAAAAAAAATTATGTGTACAGCATTTCTGTCAATTTTAAAGATACTACTTTAAGATTAAAGTTTTTGTTTAAACGTCTATAAATTTTTAAGTGGTTTTAAAATAAATTTCTTATTCATGTACTTAAACAAGAAAACTTTTATTAGATGACTAAAATGTCATGATTATATTAAACTAGAATTTAATTTTTAAATATACAATTATCTATGTACATATAGTCTGTTTCATCTTAACTTTTAACACATAAACTTTGAGTTTTTTAGTGACAGCAAAATTGAATACTTATAACAATATTCATTACTTAAAATAAAAATAGAAATTTCATTTTTAAATAGTTTAATTATTTTTATATTTCAGTGAAATTGTGATAATATTTAGAAATGAATTTCTTTTTAATAAAAAGTGATACATGATTAGAAATCCAACAAAATTTTATTTTAAATTAAAAAAAATAAAGTCAGATTCAAATATCAGTTTTTATACTTTTGCTAAATGAATTGTGAAGGCTAAAGATAGGAAAAATTAATATCCGTGAAATTAAAAGCGATATATGATTAGAAATTGAAAAAATATTGTTAAAATTATAAAAATACCTGTCAGAGTCAAGTTTGGGAGTTTCCGTTCTTATGTCATCAGCTGACTTTTTAGGGGACTCTTCTAAAAATGAATTGAATGTTTGATCTGCATCATCAGGAACAAAATCATCTACATTAGTAATATCCCCAGGCAGTTTAGAAACCTTCTTTGGAGAATTTTCTAAAAGAAATCAAAATCAATAAAGATAAAATGTCAATAAATAAAAATTGCTCTTGAAGAATATATTGCTTTTGAAATTATGAACATAAAATATTCAATCAATGATCACATACTCTTTTGAGGCATGGAAAACTGACAATTCTTATAATTTATTTCTTTATTTTGTTTATTTATTAGGTACAACAATAAATTTGAGAGGGTTCACAAGATAAGGCAAAATGAAAAGTTGTGAATAAAGATTTGTGTCAAATACAAGAAGAATTTTACATTTTATTTTAAAACTGGTGCTGAACAGTCGACCCAATTCTATGTTTATCACAATCACTATTCAACTCCGCAGCCTTGTAATTTTGAACCCAATCTAGGAGACAAAGGAACTGCTGTATCAAGCATTGGGGCAAACTAGCCTTTGTGAAGAAATTTTTGATGAAACAAACCTGCCTTTGCTTAACATGGAGAGGTAAACCACGATAACCTCCCACAGTTAGCCCGATGGCAAGGCGATTCTAGACTATGATCCGTCTACCACTGATATTTTTTATGTCAATATAGTAGTCAGTACGAGCTGTTAGCAGGGAATTTGTATTGCCCAGCCAATGCTGGGATTTAAACCTGGGTCATCTCATTGGGAAGTAAGCACTATATCCCCTGAGCCAACCACCGCGACTCTGCAAGGAGAATTTGAAAATTCTTTAGGTGTAAGTTAAAAAGCTAATTAGTTAAATTTCAAAATCATGGTAATGGTCAAAAATACAATAAAGTAGAAAGCCATAGCAATTAAAGCTAATACACTTGAAAAGGAAATCTGCAGTGTTAATTAAGAACTACTTGGAAACAATTAAAACATATTACCTTAGTTAATATATTTCAAACACTGCTGTTTGCTTTGTTTCAATAAATGACTTGTAAGTCAAATAAAGCTAAATGAGGTAGATGCAATTAAAATTAAAGCTAATAGACTTGAAGTACCGATTTTGAACCACTTGAAAAAATCAAATTTAAATATTCTAACCTCCTCCACAAGTAGCAAGGCTTCTGTTTTTTAAATAAATGCACACAAAAAACTGATAATACTTCTAAAAATCAGTTGTTTATTCAGCATGAAATTTAAATGCTTATATAAAGAAAAGACAAAATAGTGCTTGGTCATAGTCTGTACTCCAGAAGCAGAAAGTGCCCAAAACTGCGACGAATGTCGCAGAACAAACGAAATTCTACAGAACAATTTATATCTTGAATAAAATTCTCTTTAGCTTTGACCACTTGCTATTTGCTCAGGAATGATTTTGCTTTAGAAGAGGAACATTTGACAACCTGCACAAATTTCAGCACATTTATCAGTAATTTCCCTCTCCCATATCTTTGCCATTCTGAGGAGGAAATTAATGAATTAGCTTTTGGGTGTAACATTTTTATAAAATGGGTGTATCAGTTTTTAGCAGACAGCAGGAGAAATCGATCACCATTTTTATCAAGAGAGCTTCTAAAGCAAGTAGTAAAAGAATTAAATTCCGAGATTTCCAATTTCATAAAGTTTATGACTTTTATATTTCCATTCCCATTTCAGAAGCAATTTGTGAATCGTGGGGATCCACGATTGACAGAATTGTTTCGAAAAGACCAAATGCTTTCGATGGAGGTGAAGAAGTTGTTAGAACAGACCAGTGAATGTTTGTGTCTGCAAATGGTGCACCAACTGGGCACTTGTCCCTTCGAAAGATTTTAAAGGCAGTCCTTATTTTAATATTTGGACCTTTATATCATAGGCATTTTATTAATAATTCATCATTATCATTGTCATTAACAAAATTTTGTACTTCAAAAGTGATTGAAAAAGTAAAAAATCAAGAATGTTTGCTTTGGTTTAAAAAAATAATGTAGTGTATCTGTGTATGATCCTTTTTTTTAATAAATGAAAATATAGTATTTTAATGTAAAGTTGACTTTTTTTTGCTGTGAAATGCTTGCAGAACATTTGTATAAATTAATAAGTCCTATTGCAGAACATTTGAAAAAATTCTGCTTATGGGGTCTGTACTTCGATTTATCATATTGTTATCAGCTGTGTACACAATAAAGTCCCAATTTTCCCAAATAAATTCGTTTAGACTTCATTCTAATTATGAAATCTTGTATATTAAAATGCAATAAATTCAAAATAAACGGTAAGTTTCATTTTCTGACATTTAACAATAAAAATATTTCTGAAATTCCTAGAATTTTTGAAGTTTCATGAAACTTAAGTCTCTTAAGAAATCTCAAGGAACTGAAGTCTCTCGAGTTTTATTTGTCTCCTTGAGAAACATAAAAGAGAGATAAAACTGAATGCTTGATACAATGAAAAGTGATATAACAAGAGTAGAAACAAAGTTATTTTCTTCTAATGGTCGATACTAAACTATTAGGTTCTTTGTCACGGATGACGCCGGAAGTGTGGGTTATATGACGTTATCCATTGAGCACTTGTCAACCTGAGCCACAACGGCGAACAACATTACCCATGGTGAAGATATTTAAGGAGGCAAGATGATAAGTATTTGAGTAGTATTAGTTCTATATGCTCATTAAAAAATTATGTATAAAAGTGGGATTGAGTAGTTATAAAAATTCATAATTTTTTTTCCGGTTTGTGATCAAACAATTTTTTAAGTTTCTAATTAAGCACTTATCATTCGTCATTAAAGCATTAATTTTATTAAAATTATCTTCTTGTTGCTTCTTTGTCTGAAAAAATGGCTTTTGAACAATGGCAAGAAAACATTGTAATACCGATTTTATAATTATTACATTGAATTATTACAAAGATTGCGTCAATTAAACTCTTCAGCCTTAGCATCTTGCCTAAATTTTGTCTCAAATGCTAATAAATTATTAAACTAAACTAAACATTCATTCTAAATTAAATATTTAATAATTCAAAGGAATATTATAAAAAAATAATTA